>NW_027142744.1:0-105000 GCF_026170545.1 Melanerpes formicivorus | reverse complement strand
CCCTTACTTAAGTGCAGTTTATCCCATATTTACTGGAATTATGCCAGGTTCCTCCTTGAACAAAGAGTCTGAGGTGCATCTGAGTGGTTTTGTTGCCAAGCTGAAAGTCACTGTGTGATCCCTCCTGCAGCCTGACTGCATTAACCTTTAGGAAGTCCTGGCAGCCCCTCTCTCTGCTGTCCTCTCTGAACTGCTTGTGTGGCTCTGTGGCACAATCATCAATAAAATGACTTGGTGTCTTTCATTTGAGCTTCATGAACTGGGTTCACATTCCTGAAAGTACATTTTTACCCTGAGACAAATGTGGGAACTGATAGCAGTGAAATGTCAAATTTAGCAGGAGGTGGGTGGAAACCTGAATTTTGTCACTTCAGCTTACTGCTTCAGCTGGCACTAAATGGGAGTTTTCAGCTCCCCACTCCCTCCCTCACCTCCTTCTCGGCAGGAGAGTGTGACTGTGTCTAAATAGGATGCTGTGGCAGGGTCATGGTGAACTCCTCCTGGCGGCCCAGGTGGAACACGGTGTACAGAAGTGCTGCTGCACAAACATCAGTGCTTAATGCCGGCAAGCCTTGCACCCAGCTATGGTTACAGGGACAGGGTTTCCATGATGCATTCCTGGTCTTCTGACATAATTGCAGCCATTTATATGCATGCTGAGGTTGAGGTGGGGGAGTCTCGGTGAGCAGCAGATGTTTGGGGAGAGGCTGCTTCCACTCGCACGCCTGCCGAACCCCTGCACCCCGCGGCGCTGCGGCGTGGGGCTGGCCTCTGCTGAGCAGTGGGACTCTGCTCCTCCAGCTTCACTGCCTGCTTTGCTTCCTCACTGCCTGACAAGTGTGCTTTGCTCTAAGGCAAAGGGCTTGTATCTGTGTTTGAGTGAATGTGGAAGCCAGTTTGGGACTGTTACATAAGCAGCAGCAGAGATAGGCCAAGCCTTGTGGTTTGAGAGGATGAGGTGAGGAAAGGCTCAAAGCCTGCTGAAAAGCAGTAGCATAACCACACCCATTACCAGGCACCCCAAAAGAACCACTTGGCAAGATGCCCTTCTATGGTTTGTGGCCCAGATGCAGGACCCTGACTGGTGCCATCAAGTGGGGATTACCAGCTCCCAGAGGAGATCTGTCAGGTATCCTCTCTGCAAAGCACTCATTCTGTGTGCCACAAACCAAAACCTCACGGCCTGCAACTCTTCTCACAAGTCATGCCTTGGGTCCTCTTAGCCAGCTCCATCTGACATCAGTGCAGGGTCCACTCTGCCTACCCTTCTTCATTCTCTTCTGAATGTCAGTTCTTGTTTCTCTCACCATCTGGGCAGACTGAGTTAAGTATCTCAGTCAATATCATAGCTCAGTTTCTGCCATACAGCCCTGACACCTGCAAGGGTCACGGTCACAACCCAGGCCTCATGGCAAAGCACACTCCATGGACCAGACATGATGATGCTCTGTGATGTGCATGGGCAAGTCTGGCCTGACACAATCCATCAGCTTTCTATGCTACCTCCTGCTAGTGGATCCTCAGCTGTGACATACATCTGGTTTTGGAGACTAGCCTTCAAGATGGGACCTGGGGGTACTGGTTGACAGCAGTTGAACACGAGCCAGCAGTGTGCCCAGGCAGACAGGAGGGCCAATGGCATCCTGGCCTGCATCAGGAAGAGTGTGGCCAGCAGGAGCAGGGAGGTCATTCTGCCCCTGGACACTGCACTGGTTAGGCCACACCTTGAGTCCTGTGTCCAGTTCTGGGCTCCTCAGGTTAGGAAGGAGGTTGAGGTGCTGGAAGGTGTCCAGAGAAGGGCAACAAAGCTGGGGAGGGGTCTGGAGCACAGCCCTGTGAGGAGAGGCTGAGGGAGCTGGGGTTGCTTAGCCTGGAGAAGAGGAGGCTCAGGGGAGACCTTACTGCTCTCTCCAACTCCCTGAAGGGAGGTTGTAGCCAGGTGGGGGTTGGTCTCTTCTCCCAGGCAGCCAGCACCAGAACAAGAGGACACAGTCTCCAGCTGTGCCAGGGGAGGTTTAGGTTAGGAAGAAGTTCTTCCCAGCAAGAGAGATTGGCCATTGGGATGTGCTGCCCAGGGAGGTGGTGGAGTCACCATCAATAGAAGTGTTTAAGAGGAGACTGGATGGGGTGCTTGGTGCCATGGTTCAGTTGATCAGATGGTGCTGGGTGATAGGTTGGACTGGATGATCTCTGAGGTCTTTTCCAACCTGGTTAATTCTGTGGTTCTATGGAAGCAGACCCATGCAAGGGACCTCAGAAGAGACTCATCCTAGTGGTCAGTGGTCTAGAAGTCCTGTGCTGATGGAATGATTTAATGGAAAGAGATGAATACTGTGGAGTGCAGGGGGTGATAGCAGCCTTCAGGTACCTGTAAGACTGATGCACAATGTAAGGAAGCCATCTGTTTTCCAGGCCTGTGGTGGGGAAGATAGGTTGGGTTTAACCAGCAGCAAGGAATGCTGAGGTTCTCCCAGCACTGGGGATAGAGACTTCACTGTTGTGTATGTTGTGAGGGGAAGCTGTAACTCCCCTGCTTCTGGTACAGGATGGACACTGGGGAGTATGCAGATAGGGGTGAGCTTGCTTTGGAGGAACTCTTTCTGGCCCTGTGATGCTGTGTGAGGAAAATGATCAATGTGACAATTTAGTGTAGAGTTTCATAGGTGTGGGAAGTGAAACTGGACCAGGGTGGAGCACCAGAAAACAGAGCAGGTTGACATGGTGACACACAAGAAGTGCTGCTTCAAATGACATGAGGACAGCCCCCTCTTTTAGAGGTCTTTTCTTTCATCTCATCCTTGAACTCTTACCAAGTTTTAGGATCACCTCTGTGGCTTCTGTGAAACAGACATGTTGCAAGCTGCTGTGTATGGAGCTGAGCTGCCCTCCCCTGCAATGTGAGTTGTGTGGCCTCTGTTTCAGCTCACTCACATCTGTTGAATGAGGGCCAGGAGTAAATCAGATGAAGATCCAGCATGGGCACTTTTCTGACCTCGTTTATGTGAGAGCTGGTGTGGCCAGCTCTAAAGCTCCTCTCATGCTGAGAGCAGAATCTGTCCCTTGGGAAGTAGTGGTAAAAGGTTTCATCAGGCATCTGAGCCGTGGAGCTGCATGAAGTTTGTGAGTAAAGAGTGATGCTCTGGGTTTCACTGGATGTGAACAGCCTTGCTACTACAGAACTGGCTGCAGACAGGTCTCACAGCCCTGTCAGAAGTTCCTTACCTGCCTCAAGTGTTTTACAGTGCTATGAGACAATGGGAAGCAGGAAAAGCAGAGCTGGCCGGATTCACCCATCTCCAAGAGGAACACTGTGGAAATAAACACTCTCACCCCAGCATGAAAGAGCTCTGTTGGCCTCTGCTCTGAGAACTTTTGCCTCCTCCACACTGTGACACGGGTTCAACGCTTGGCAGGACGAGGGTCTCGCATTAGAGACGTACCTTTGTATCTGTGTTGAAACCTGCCAGCGATTGCAAAACCCTCATCCCGTTGGAAAGAGCTGGCTCACTGAGGCTTGGCTTCTTTCCTGCAGGGTCATGCTGAGGAGCAGCTGAAGGAACAGGGATTCCCCCAGAGCCTGACTGCTGACTCCCTTGCCACATCCCTGTCCAAACACAAGCATTAGGTGCAGTGATTTTACTTCTCTTGCAGTCTTGATGCTTCTGCAGTGGGGAGTGGTGGAAAGCTCTGGGGCTGGTGGGATGGCTGGTTGGGGAAACTTGGAGTGGGTGGCCTGGATAGGCAGTGGGAAGGGACTGAAGAGAAAAGGGGAGATCTTAGGAGGAATCACACCTGAGAAGATGGTGGGGTTATGGGGTGGCTGAGGGTGGAAAAAGGGTCACAGAAAGGGGCCTGGTAAATAGAAAGGAAGGCAAATATTGCCTGTGGGTCTCATTGCTTGATAAGAATGTGGTTTTTTCTCTCTCTCTCTTTCATGAATCCATGGCAATAAATTAAATACAAAGAAATGCATTCCCTGGATGTGTGTAGAGAAAATTGAAGAGCTATATTAAGTACAGCTAAAAAGCCTACCCCCCCAGCCCCCCAGCATCAAGTGGGGGAGACTTTTACCATTGTCTTCAAGGCCAGTAAGGGTTGGTGTTTATGTGGCCTTGTGCTTAGAGGAGGTGTGTCAGAGAAGTGCAGGTATCATCACTGCTGGCCTCACAACAGTCAAAACTGAAGTGGAGGCTCACCAGAGCTTACCAGGTGTAGAATTAATTTCATATAACCATACAGAGTGGTGAAGCCCTGGAATGGGTTGTGCAGGGAGGGGGTTGGGGCCCTGTCCCTGGAGGTGTTCAAGACCAGGCTGGATGAGGCTCTGGCCAGCCTGATCTAGTGTGGGGTGTCCCTGCCCATGGCAGGGGGGTTGGAACTGGCTTATCCTTGTGGTCCCTTCCAACCCTGACTGATACTAGGATACTATGACACTATGACACTATGAGACTATGATATACCTTCACCTGGACTAGACATCTACACTCCCTTAATAGGCAGTGGAGGACAACTGGTACTTGTTGAGGTTGATTTACTTGACCTATTTTAGACACCTCCTGTAAGGTGAGCTGAAAGTCTTGTTCCTCTGCAATGCATACAAAGGGCAACCCTCAGGTGACTATTTCACCTGGGAATGTGTCCTCTCTACAGTCAGCTGAGATGAATCCCATCTCTCAGTCAGGGATGGTGCCAAAGACATGGCAAAATGTTGTCTTGAGCCTGGGCAGCACCATGGGTGGTGAGAGATGTGACAGCTCCTGCAGACCAGCTTTGCAGAAGACGGTGAGTGCATCCTCCCAGGCCTGGCTGGGGGCTGCCATTCAGGAAAGGGGGCAAGCATGTTCTCTCCAAGCAGTCACCCCTCAGCTAAGTGATTGCCCACACTGCTAAGTTCAGCTCAGTGTAAGGGCTGGGAGCAGGCTGGAAATACAAGCAGACTGAGCTCATGTCTGATTCAGTAGAATGGCTACACCAAGTCAAGACCTTTTAGAAGAGCAAAATTCAGCTCTCTTGGTTCAAATGGCTTACAAATATTCCCCCCACCCCAAGCTGCCAACTCCAGAAATGCCAGGACTGGTGCACAGTTCCTGCTTTGCCTCTGTATGTGTAAGAGGGGAAAGGGAAGTGGAGGGCAGTGTGCACTCCTTGTTGTTCCTACATTTGTTTGATATTTTCCATTAATTCCTGTGCTCAGTGTTGCAGAGCCTTTGTTTTCCTTTCCTCTCTGATGGTGAGGACTATGTTATTATTAGCTTTGGCATTACTTGATTACTTTTTCCCCTCTTTGCCTCTGTGTGATTGGATATAGCTTTTCCTTGCCTCTGCAGGGTAGTGTTGTATTTGTTTTTACAGTCAGCACCTTGCTATGCAGTTGCTCGAAGGAGAAGGAGCAGGCACGTTCCTTGGCTCTTGTTTCGTGGCACTTTTTTAGCTCACCTCCCCTTGCAGTGACCTGGCCTGCCTCTTTTTCCTCCTCCATCTCCTTCAGGTGAGTGTCAACTAGACTCATCCCTAGGGTTATGCCAGTGTTTGGGGTTTCAGGTCAGAGTAATTGTTGCTGAGGGAAGTGTTTGTCAGAAACGTGCCACCGCTACCCCACGGAAGTTTGTAAGCACTGGGAGCATCTGTGGCACCGGGGAGACAAAAAACCTGTGGCACTGTGTCATCACTCCAGCCGAGGTGATTTATAAACAGCCACAGCCAGCTGGAAGCTGCCTTTTAGGGGTTAAACAAACAGACTGGCCCAGCTGAGTCGCTGGTGCTGTATCCGTGGTCTTGCAGCGCTTGAGGGGAGCGCTGGTGTCTGCTTCTCTCACACCCGCCGAGAAAGGCGACCACCCCAGCTCCACCTAAAGCCGACTCTGCCAGCATTCATATCGCATTACAGAACAACATGCTCCCTTCACCAGCCCAGCTCCTGGGGCTCTGTTCAGCCAGACTTCCATGATGACGACAGGAGTCTCTTTGCATAGAGAGCGGCTGATAAAGCCTCCCACTTGCAAACGTCTCCATGGACCAGAGCCAGGCTCCTTCATAAATCACGACTCTTACTCCCCACCCCTGGAAAAGCAACCTCCCTCCAGACTGCCGGAGTGCTGCTGGGGGCTGAGCCTGCCCCGAGCGCTCCGACAAGTTGCATCAGTGCGGGTACAACCCTGGCTGTCACTCGCAGCAGCAGGCCTGCCAAGGTCAGCTCCCTCTAGGCACTCCGAGCGCTGTGCTGCCTAGATCAGCTCTGAGCAGAGGCAAGACGGAGGGGGAAGCAATTATTGCTGCTGGAGCAGAACTTCCTGGATTTGCAAATCCATCCACTCACTTGGATGACCCTGATCACCCTAACAACTGTATAATTAACTCCTCTATCTAACTGATCTTTTTGTCAACCCACCTTAAGCTCCTTGCCCTGCTTGATTTCTCTCTCTTGCTTATCAGCTATCATTTGGCTGTATAAAGTATCCGTGGATCCAATTTTCAGAAGGTGAAGTGTATATTGTCCCCTGAAGGGAGGGAGCTCTGGGAGGCAGGACGGCAGCCAGCTCTTTCCTGGCAGTCATGGGAATGCCGACACGGCGCTGCCAGTTGGTGGGTGGGCGTAGCGCAGCTGCCTCCTCAGGCTGGGTCCAGCCCCTTTGCGAGGCTGAGCGAGGAGAGGAAGCTGCGGGCAGCCCTCCCTCCATGCCACAGTCAGGCTCGGTCCTGGTAGCAGGCTGGCATCTGTGCTTTGGTGCATCAGATACAGAGTCAAAGCAAACAGTTTCCAGAAGAAGTTCCTTACATGGTGAGCGTGAGCAGCACAGATTTCTCTCCCATTTGTCCCAAGCTCTAGGTGTCAGATGTGGCTCCCATATGGCATCTATATCTCTCAGTACACCCACACTGGATGTATGCATTGGTGTAGCAGTGGCTGTGCTGAACCACAGATAAATGTTTAGCATTCCTCAGTCAACTGGAAACTCTGTGTGTGTACGGGGTGTGCGTGGGGGTGAAGCCCAAGGAGTATAAAAACAGGCATATGGCATTTTTTAACTCACTGCACAGATGAAAAGGAGAAATAAATATAAGGCACCACTCTAAAATAGCAGCAACGTCTTTGAAGTGAACCCCCTGGTGTGAGAAACTGAAGCGGAGGCTGCTGCAGCAGCCCACACTCCCAGCTGGGCAGCGTGCCCGTCTGCTTCTCGGTGCTCCATCTATACCAGGATTTCACACTCTGCTCCCTCCTATGGGTCACCTCTTGGACCTGCAGGTCTTCCTCATCACAGCTTGCACACCCTACAGTGAACCTGCCTGCCCTTTGGAAAGGCTCAGACATCTCTGGTTCAGTCTACTGGACTGAGGCTGTACTGCCTTGAGCAACAGGCTGGCACTCTCACCCTGTACGAGATGCCTACTGCATACCAGCTGTGGACTTCAGCCTCTTGCCTAAATTCTAACATCTAGTGCCATCTGAGTCACCCCTGGCTGCCTGGCACAGCCTTTGTCTGCCTCTCTAGCAGAGAGTGCTTGTCCCTGTGGCTGATGCCTCAGACGCCGTAGGCAGCTGGGAATGGCACCGTTCACCTGTGCTCAGGCCGACGAATCAAGCTCTGAGCCTTGAAACAGCAGCTTCTGTTAGCACAGAGGCTGAAGCTCATCAGATGGTCCAGAGAAGTGATGGTGCACAAGTGCTTCACGCTGAAGGCTTTCAGTGCAAACAAGAAGGCAGAAGGCAGATGAAGAGGCAGCAGTGGTCCTTTCCTTGCCTGTCTGTATCACACATGAAACTCTGGACAGATGTGCTGCTGGCCACAGCACTGCATCGCTACCTCCTCTGCCTGGAGATACCTCCTTCCCCACCTCACTTGGAAATGCCTTCACCACCTGTCCTAGTAAGGTGCCTCATGCTGTGGTCTTGGATTAAGCAAATTGAACTGTGGGGAAATCCCTTCCTCCTCCAGTATGGAAGGAGCCAAACTCCTTACAGATAATGAAGTGTGAGAAGCCTGAGAAAAGGGTGGGGGAATTCCAGGGCAAGAGCATTCCTTGTGGGGCTCAGGGGACTCCCAGTCTGGGGTGGTGGTGGCACTGGCCTCAGCGCCACGTGGGCAGTGCCAGGGCATCCGCAGCCAGTGGCAGCACCAGCAAGCAGCAGCAGGATCAGGCCCCGTGCCGAACGGCCACCCAGCGAACTCGAGCTCCGGTGCCTGCTCCTCTGAGCAGTGCAAGGGCAGCAGTTGCTCTCATGGCCCAGAGCAAGGCACAGATGCTCTTGTGCAGGGCAAGCCTGGAGACCAGTTGTTTATCTCTTGAGAGTGAACTTTGGTCTGGGAGAGACCCCTACCTTTTTGAAAGGAGGATCTTCAGCCTGAGTCCCCCTTGAAGGGGGAACAATGGCTTTTGTGGAGCTCTCTGCTTCTGGTTGCCCAAAGACCTTTATTTTATAATTCTTGAAGGAGTACTTGGTCCAGGTTGGACTTTATTGACCACAGCCTTTTATCCTAGGGAATACAAGTTCTATTCCTTTGGGACAGGTAAAGCTGGTGGTGTTTCTTCCATGGATTTGAAGTAGTGAAGGGGAACCCTTTCTGCTCTTGCCCTGGAGTTGTTTCTCTGGGCAGAGAGTGTGAGGTTCAGCTGTGGGATGCCTGTGTGAGGAAACAGGCAGCCCAGGCAGTAAAGCACTGGCCTGTGTTATGATAAGTGCAAGATGATTGAGAGGTGACAGGAAATAGACTCTGGCACCTGCCTTCATTTACTTTGAAATGCCTTGGGGTAAAGACAGTGAGAGAGGTGATTTGGCCGTCGTGGGGGAAAGGGGGAGTCATTACTCGCTGAGGGTCTGTTGCTGGGCAAGAGGCCAACACCTGCATGCTTTCCTCCCTCTGAGTAGGGCAGCAAGCTCCCAGAACTTGCAGGGCAGGGCGTGCTTTGCCTCATGTGTGCTGGAAACTGGAGGGGAGGAGAAAGAACACAAGAGACAAGAAGGATGCACAGGTGAGCTCGTGCTCTGATGTTGGTGGAACCCCTGAGGTGGAGAGTCAGACAGGGCTAGTCACATGGAGACTCCAGTGCTGCTGCTGTGCCTCTCCTAGCTGGTCCCTGTGCTTTCCAGGCTGCCAGCACTGGGGCCTAAGAAGAGGAAACTTTTAAATGGGAGTCAGGTAAGCTGAAGCAGATGAGTGTGCATGGGTGTGATGACACAGAACTGCCAAAGCAGACTGAAGATGGAAGCATGCCCACCTCATCACTCAGGGCTATGTTGCAAAGGCTGCAGTGAGGTGCATGGCTTAGGGTTCATATTTGCTTGTTGGGATCAGTGCAGTGCATGAGATTGGAGACCTCCCTGCCGTGATCTGGGTGACAGCGTGGCTGCTGATCTGCAGGCCACACAGCATGTGACTTGGAGCAGCTCTGGTACAACACAGTGGCACCCCCTGGTCAGGGACTGGGAAGGACTCAGTCAATCTACAGCCAGAATGTGCAATCACCAACCAAACCAGCTTCCTTTGGTTAATGCAATTAGCAATAGTGCACTAAAACATCAAGTGCAAAGTACTGAAGCCTTAACTAATCGTTGTTACCCTGTAAACCAGCATGACTTCAGGTGCATGGAGGGTTTGATGGGACCATAAGGATCTCTTTAGTGGTAAAGTGTCTAAATGCCTCTTCTCTTTCCATGGTGTGTGGCTGAGTCCATTGCAAGAGCTGGAACGTTTGAAGAGAACAGAAGGCTGAGAGGCAATCCCGCTCAGCAGTGCCAGAACAAGTGGCTGCCAGTCCCTGCAGGTCAATGTCCATGAGCACGCCTTCAGCCTTTGACAGAGACAACATTACCTGACCTAAGCTGAGTTCAAGCAGATTACTTTGGCCAAAGGTGCCAGTTTAACTGGTAACACGCTGGTAGTAACTTGATCTTGGGCCTGGGCTCTCCCTCCCTAATTTCCTGTGAGACATGAGATGCTCCCTTCATTTTTATGCAGGCCTGCCTGTCAGCCCAGGTTCAGTCAGTGAATGTGAAAACCTTGGTGGAGACTTGCTTCTGAGTGTTGAGTTAGTGAGGATGGGCCTTCAAAGAGCTTACAGAGTTCAGTCTAAGCTGGAATGTATCCTGCAATGCTCCCTGGCAGCGTCTGAGCCTTGCAAAAATGTTCTGCTGACAGCTTGGTGTGGAGCTCAAAGCCATTCCTTCCACAGCCCCCAGCAGCCCAACGCTCGATACAGCCACTTTGTGGAGAGCAATACTCCTGGTGAGAATTCTCCTCACATGCTGGTAGTGCCATATTTTGCTGGAGCAGCTCCAGGACTGACGAGTTAATGCCCTCTGTAGTCTGTTTTCATGTTGAGCAAACCCTGCTGAGATGCTGGAAAATAGTGACTGGAACTGATAAGCTTGCAGCAGGCAGCTGACTCACCCAGTGCCACGGAGCAGGGATTCCCACACCGTGGCACTCCTGAAAGCATCCCACACCCTTCCCTTGGGCCTGTCAGGGAATCTCCAGATGCTTCCACTCGGCCAGAGCAGAGCTGCTACCTTCACATCACAACACAGATCTCTCTTGCTAAGTGGCTGTGCCTGAATAGGTGAAGATGGCCCAAAACAAAGTGTTAGTGCTGCGTGTGCAGGGTCAGATGGGACAGGACAAGCCAGCAAGCTCCATACCCTATGACAAGAGGGATCTGGAGGTGCTGGAAGGTGTCCAGAGAAGGGCCAGGAGGATGAGCAGAGGGCTGGAGCACCTCTCCTGTGAGCACAGACTGAAGGAGTTGGGGCTGTTCAGTCTGGAGAAGGCTCCCAGGTGACCTCATTGTGGCCTTCCAGGATCTGAAGGGGGCTACAGGAAGGCTGGGGAGGGACTGCTCAGGATCTCAGGGAGTGCTAGGACTAGGGGGAATGGAATGAAGCTGGAGGTGGGGAGGTTGAGGCTGGAGGTGAGGAGGAAGTTCTTCCCCATGAGAGTGGTGAAGCCCTGGAATGGGTTGTGCAGGGAGGTGGTTGGGGCCCTGTCCCTGGAGGTGTTTAAGGCCAGGCTGGATGAGGCTCTGGCCAGGCTGATCTAGTGTGGGGTGTCCCTGCCCATGGCAGGGGGGTTGGAGCTGGATGATCCCTGTGGTCCCTTCCAACCCTGACTGATCCTATGATACCCACTTTGGATGACAGCAGGATGGAGGTAGGTCAGATGGGAGAGGACAATCCAGCAAGCTCCATACCCACTTTGGATGGCAGCAGGATGGTGGTAGGTGACATTATTTGATCTTAGATTTCAGTAAAGGATTAGAGTGGCATTCGGGGGTCAAACACGTGGAAGGACTTAATTTAGGACCTATCCCACTGGCAGTAGTAGATGCTGCTTTGAAACTAGAGCCAGAAAGTCCTGCTCTCACCTTGCTCTCCACCAGGAAAAGAGCAGCATCAAAAAATGGTCATTTGGATCTTGTCTGAAGCACAGGCTGAGTCTCAGCAAGAGCTCACTTTCTCTACCCGCTAATGCCTCTGCCTTTTTCTTGACATGAGTGGAGCAAACTGCCTACTCCCATGACAGAGGACAGGTGGACAGTGTCTGGGGTCATGATCAAGCCTGGACTTTAGTTTGCAAATGACCATAATAGTCACTGGTGGCATCTTGGTTCAGTATGTGGAACTTGATGGACAGGACTCTGCTCTGGTGAGACCTTACCTGGAGTAGTGCATCCAGCCCTGGAGCTCTCAGCACAGGAAGGACCTGATGGAGGTCATGGGGTCCAGAGGAAGGTCACAAAGGTGGTCAGAGGGTTGGAACACCTCTCCTACAAGGACAGGCTGAGGGAGCTGGGGTTGTTCAGCCTGGGGAAGGGAAGGCTCCAGGGAGACCTAAGAGCAGCCTGCCAGTACCTGAAGGGAGCTACAAGAAGGATGGAGAGGGATTGTTTACAAAGGCCTGCAGGGACAGGATGAGGAGCAATGATCTTAAATTAGAGAAGAGCAAATTGAGATTGGATGATAGGAACAAGTTATGTAGCATGAGGGTGGTGGAACAGGTTGCCCAGGGAGGTGGTTGAGACCCCATCCCTACAGATAGTCAAAGTCAGTCTTGATGAGGCTCTGAGCAGCCTGACAAGGAGGATGTCCTTGCTCACTGGGGGAGGCTGGACTAGATGATCTTTGGAAGTCCCTTCCAACCCAGAGCATCCTATGATTCTGTGGCCATGCCCATCAACTTCCATTTTCCCATGCTCTGGCTCCGCAGAGGGGAGCAGACATTGCTCAGGCTTCTCAGCAGGAGCAGTCAGGCTGTGGGCTCCTCACCTGTCTTGCTGTAACTTGGTCTTACCCCTTCCCCTGGAAGTGCTGATGAAGTGGAGGGCTGCTGAAGCCTCCCTGTCTCCTGTCAGTGTCACAGTGTCTTAGCTCATGTGCTCAGAGACCATCTGGAGTTGTCACATCAGGAAAGGGAGAAAAGCAAGGCTGTACGTTGGGGCTGTGAAATGATGGGTGCATGTAAATCATGATCTTGGTCAGAATACCTCCCTTGGGAGATGTTCTGCTAGACAGGCTATTGGCTGTTCCCCTGGCACATGTGCTTTTATGTGCCTCATGGTTCCACGATCCAGAGAGAAGATAGCAGCAGCTAGAGCTGGGGGAGGCCAAAAGCCAAATGTCTGTGAGAGAAAAAGCTACCAAAGTGCCAGGTCCTGCACATTGGCCACAGCAACCCCAGGCAGTGCTACAGGCTGGGGGCAGAGTGGCTGGAGAGCAGCCAGGCAGAGAGGGACCTGGGGGTGCTGGTTGATGGTAGGCTGAACATGAGCCTGCAGTGTGCCCAGGCAGCCAGCAGGGCCAATGGCATCCTGGCCTGCATCAGGAAGAGTGTGGCCAGCAGGAGCAGGGAGGTCATTCTGCCCCTGGACACTGCACTGGTTAGGCCACACCTTGAGTCCTGTGTCCAGTTCTGGGCTCCTCAGTTTAGGAAGGAGGTTGAGTTGCTGGAAGGTGTCCAGAGAAGGGCAACAAAGCTGGGGAGGGGTCTGGAGCACAGCCCTGTGAGGAGAGGCTGAGGGAGCTGGGGTTGCTTAGCCTGGAGAAGAGGAGACTCAGGGGTGACCTTATCACTCTCTACAACTACCTGAAGGGAGGTTGTAGACAGGCAGATGTTGGTCTCTTCTCCCAGGCAAGCAGCACCAGAACAAGAGGACACAGTCTCAAGCTGTGCCAGGGGAGGTTCAGGTTGGATGTTAGGAAGAAGTTCTACACAGAGAGAGTGATTGCCCATTGGAATGGGCTGCCTGGGGAGGTGGTGGAGTCACCATCCCTGGAGGTGCTCAGGAGGAGCCTTGATGGGGTGCTTGGTGCCATGGGTTAGTTGATTAGGTGGTGCTGGACGATAGGTTGGACTTGATGATCTTGAAGGTCTCTTCCAACCTGGTCTATTCTATTCTATTCTATTCTATTCTATTCTATTCTATTCTATTCTATTCTATTCTATTAAGTTGACAGAGGAAGGAATTTGCACTTGGGAAACATTCTGTAATTGAAACTCTTTGCCTGTAAAATGTTGCCTTGGACTGTGTGCAGTTTGACTTTTGGACAGCAAAAGATCATGGAGTGTTGTGCTTGGATGTGATTGTAGTCGGCTTGGTGAGAGCAGCATCTGCCTTACAAAGATCTGCTGGGTGATTACCAGCCCCCTGCCTCTGCCCTGGCAGCAACTGCTGATCACCTGCTGTATGCCTTTTGTGCATCTACTGGGCAGCTGACAGGCTCTGCACAGAGGGTTGCTTTAACCACCATGCACATCTCACTGCTGAAATCAGTGGGAAAAGGGGAAACCAATCCCAGATGGCACCAAGCTGTGTGGTGCAGCAGAGAGCTGGAGGGAAGGATCCATCCAGAGGGACCTGGACAGGCTGGAGAGGTGAGCCCATGACAACCTCATGAAATGCAACAAGACCAAGTGCAAGGTCCTGCAGCTGGCTCAGGGCAATCCCAGGCACTGCTGTAGGCTGGGCAGGGACTGGCTTGAGAACAGCCCTGAAGAAAAGGCCTTAGGGGTGCTGGTGGGTGAGAAGCTTCACATGAGCCAGCAGTGAGCACTGGCAGCCCAGAAAGCAAATCACATCCTGGGCTGCAGTAAGAGAAGCAGAGCCAGCAGGGCAAGGGAGGTGATTCTCCCCCTGTACTCCACTCTGGGGAGACCACACCTGGAGTACTGCCTCCAGTTCTGGAGCCCCTATTCCAAGAGGGATGTGGAGGTGCTGAAAGGTGCCCAGAGAAGGGCCAGGAGGATGAGCAGAGGGCTGGAGCTGCTCTGCTGTGAGGACAGACTGAAGGAGTTGGGGCTGTTCAGTCTGGAGAAGAGAAGGCTCCGAGGAGACCTCATTGTGGCCTTCCAGGATCTGAAGAAAGAAGAAAGCTGGGGAGGGACTTCCAAGGGTGCCAGGGAGTGACAGGACTGGGTGAAATGGAACAAAAACTAGGAATGGGTAGTTTCAGAGTGGATATTAGGAAGAAGTTGTTCCCCATGGGGGTGGTGAGAGCCTGGCACAGGTTGCCCAGGGAGGTGGTGGAAGCCTCATCCCCAGAGGTTTTTAAGGCCAGGCTGGATGTGGCTGTGAGCAACCTGCTGCAGTGTGAGGTGTCACAGGAATCACAGAAACATTCAGGCTGGAAAAGAGCCTCAGGATTACCAAGTCCAACCAATAACCCTACTCTACAAGGCTCACCCTTAAACCATATCCCCAAGCACCAGGGTGGGTGCCTTGAACACATCCAGGGTGGGTGACTCAACCACCTCCCTGGGCAGCACATCATGTGGAAATCTTTTCCCCTAACATCCAGTCTCAAAATCCCACAGCACCTGGGCTCTGCTGGAGCCTCCTCCCACCTCAGCTGTGGCCACTTGCCCCTCCCCACCCACTCCCCTATTTAATCCCCACCAGGAGGGGCAGCAGCCCTAAGCTGAGCCCTTCGGGGCTGAGGATCCTCCTCTCACCTCAGGTCAGTGCCCCTGGTGCACACTGGGTGATGGTGGTGGTGACAACAAAGGCCGGGGGGCCTGGTGGCCCCCCGGTTAGGTAGGCAAACTTTGCTATTATAGAATCATAGAACCATGGAGTTGTTAGGGTTGGAAGAGACCTCAAGGCAACCAGAACAAGAGGACACAGTCTCAAGCTGTGCCAGGGGAGGTTTAGGCTGGAGGTGAGGAGAAAGTTCTTCCCAGAGAATGGACTTTGGAATGTGCTGCCCAGGGAGGTGGTGGAATCCCCATCCCTGGAGGTGTGCAAGAGGGCATTGGATGTGGCACTTGGTGCCATGGCTTAGTCAGTCAGGAGGTGTTGGGTGAGGTGTTGGACTTGATGGTCTCTGAGGTCTTTTCCAACCTTACTGATTCCATGATTCTAACTGTTCCTGCACAAGGGGATGAGGTTGTTTTCCAGGTACTCTGTTGGAAATGCACCACACTGTCATGTTATCCACAGGAAAACTCAACATGGTTTGCTCTGCAGGTCCCTCTGGGCTTGTTTTACTCATTAACTGCAGTTCACACACATGGCAGGATGCTCTGACAACTTCTGGCTTGTATTTATGCAAGGAAGAGGAATGAAGCTCCTAGTATTTGAGGGTCTTGGGAGACCTCTCAGGGTTGTCTCCTCTGAGGAGGAAAGGAACAGCACTATTGCCAGATTCTGACCCAGTAAATCAGTCTCCTAGATGACAGACACTAATTAAGAGTCCAAAGCAGTCTGAAGCTGTTTGGGACATTGAATGAGCTTCACCAGTCTGTTCACACCTGATGTGGGTGTACCAAGCTGGGCACACGTGTCCGGAGCCCTGATGCTGACACAGGACGCCCGGCATACTCCATAGTATGGTGCAGAAGACCCTCTGTAGCTCATGACATTGGGGTATGACCCCCCAACAATGACCTTTCAACTGCAGGCCCTGATAGGACACAGGCTCCCCCAGCTGTGGCTGCAGCTGTGTGGCAGAGGCTCCACCAGCTTCCCCTGCCTGGGTTATGAGTTACGGTGCAGGATGGGGGCCGCGGTGCTTAGCTGCAGCCAGGGAAGGATGTGCCTTGCCTTAGGGTGCCTCAGCATTGCTGGTGGTGCATGAATGATGGTGGGTGCTGTGTGGAGGACTTGTGTGCCACTGCCTCTGCAACAAGCAGTAGCTGCTAAAGGGAAAACACTTCCTCTCTAATCTGCTCAGCATGTATTATGATGCACACACACTGGAGGCTCACGGTTCAGTTTTCCTCAGGATGCTGGAACATCTGGTTAACAGAACGCACAAGGAGCGTGTGTGGGAGTCTCTCTCTCAATGCTAACAGTGAACATGCTGGGGGAATGTGTGCATGGAATTTATCTGCGAGATTAGGATGCAAGGGGAGGCTCTGAGAGGTTTAAATACCACTCTTTGGATTGGCTTGCTGCTTTCTAACCACATGCACTGAAGAAAACTGGAGTAGGATGAAATGAGACACTGATCCATTGGCTGTGCTCATAGCTGGAAGTGCAGGTCCCTGGGTGGCAAGAAATAGATGTCTGTCTTTGAGGAATTGCCTGTGTTGGAAGAGCACAACAAGGCTTTGTTGCCCAGTGATGGGGCACAGCAGTGGGTGGAGATTATGGATGAGGAGGCCACATCAATAAAGAGCCAGCTGATTGCACAGCCTTTCTTTCAGTCTCTTGCTGGTGTCCCTACTCGAGCTCAGCAGTAGGATTTGTGTGTCACTGTGTGCACAGCACATCAGTGCTCAGCTGAAGCCTCAAAGTAGTGCTGAGGAAAGCAGGCACCACAGAGGGGCAAACAGCCTCCTGGCAGGTTCCTAACCGAGTGCTGGGTTCTGACTGTGTTCACCCACAAATCCTGTCCAGGTCACCAGCCTGCAGGAGCTCACAAGATCTCAGGGGCAGGAAGGTCCTCTTCCCTGGAAGGATATCCTCTTGACAGGGTGCTTCTGTGTGGAAAACGACTGTACACAATTAAGAGCAGTTGATGGAACACTTTGATTTTGAGGTTCCAGTGGGCCATGATCCAGCCCTGGCTGCTGTTCCTGGAGGGTTTGTTCCCATTTTGGATGCCACTGGCTCCTCCAGAGAGGACTAACCATCCATTCCCTTCCCTCCTTTCGTTCTGATCTGTATGTGTCAGTTCACTTGGAGGGTGGGAGAGGCAAGGTTTTGGCGGTGTGGGATGTAATTGGAGGCAGCTGATGACGACAGGGCTCTGGAGTTGTTTTCTTTGTCAGTCAGGACTCCGACTTTGAAGGTGGGAGAGGTTTGTATCTGTCCTGAGTCATTTTTATGTCACAGCATGCTCATTCCAGGATATGTCTTCACCAGACAGTGCAGTGCCAATGTTGAAAGCAGAACAGTTTGTGAGGAGAGCTCAGAGTGGGCTCTCATAGGCACTTGCCTCTTACCTCTGCAGTTGGGATGGGGGGGGAGCAACCTTAGCCTCGGGAGTCCCAGAAAATGGGTGATCCACCTGCTTCATCTTCACCAGCCTTTGAAGAGTGAAGAAATGTGCAGGTTTGTCCTCACAGAAGTGCTCTGGAAGGTGTGAAGAGAAGACTAAGCACTGGAGCCTACAATGTGTGTCTTGGTGCTTTTGCTCAGGTAGTGTGAAGGGATCAGTCTGTGTTCAAAGAGCACAGAGAGGCTTCTGCAGGCTGAGGGCTGCCGGAGAGGGACAGTGACCAGTGGCACAGGGCTTCAGTGCTGGCACAGGGCTTCAGTGCTTGCTCTGCAGCTGATGGGTGACCACCTCCCTGCTGTTCTCCAGGGAAGGACACCACAAGCTGAACAAGGAGAGCTGTGCAGCCACCCAGCAGCACCCGTGTTGTGTATTAAGGAGGTGAGGGTGGGCTAGGAAAGGGATCCTAAGCTGTGTAGCTCTGGATGTCTGGTATCTGCACTCCATGCCATAGCACCTTACAGCCTGGTGGGAATGGAGAGACCAATTGTGGACAGCAAGCAGCTCCTCAGGAGCATGCAGGTGACGTGTTGAAGGCCTACAGCCTAAAACCAGAGAGGGTGATGGCAGTGGCTGCTCTGCCCCCTCGAATTCCTACTCATGAAGCTTCTTTCCAGATGCTTTGAGTTGTCTTCTGGATTAAATTGTGTTGCCCACCCAGCTCAGCCACTTCAACTCTGTGTGTTTGCTCCAGTAGCAATAAGAAAATCCTTCACACTAAGATCCCCCCCTCCTTTTTCTGGGATTTTTTTTTTTCACCAGCCATAATTTGCTTTTCTGGGAAATCTTACTGATGTGTATTGGAAAAAAACCCAGGAGCAAATTGTGCAAGACATCTCAAAGGCAAGCCAGTCCAAGCTTTCTGACACACCATGTGTTCAGTGGCTGCAACATATTTTATGCAAAAACCATTAGAACAATTCTTGGTCTTCTTAAAAATAGCATTTTCCCACTCCCCTCCCACCCCCCCAGTGCCTTGTTTCTCAGAGCCAAACATTTCCCCCCTCAGGCTAAGCAGCTCTGCCTGACAAGGAATAATAGCTTATGGCCAGTAAAAGTGTGAGGTCAAACTATCCATTAAAGCCTTAGCTGCATATAATAACATGATGCTTCTAAGGTCTGCTGGGTCTGGCATCTGAACAAGCATCTGCCATGCTGAAAGGCCTCACTGGCTTGTGAGAGATTCCTTCTGACTGAAACAGATTCATAATCCAGTTGAAGAATTGTGCCCATTGTATTTGCAAGTTTCTAGGGTAAAATGGGTTGTAAAGCCCAGAACTTGCATTTTTCACCTCTCAGCCCTCACTAAGACCTCAGGATTCGTTCTGCTGCTGATTAGCAACTGGTACATAGTGCATTACTGGATATGGGCTGGCTGCTATGGCACTGTGAGGTACTGAAATAGAACAAAGGAGGTCTTGGCAGGTTGTATTTTGCTCTGTTTGTGTCCTGTATCAGGGAGGTGAAGCTGTCCAAATCGAACCTGAGTGCAAATGCCGTGCGAGTGAATTACAGCAGAAGGAGCAGGTGATGTAGCCAAAACCAAGTGGCTTAGCACGCAGGATCTGACTTTTCCCTCCATCACCATTGAGCATGCACTTATAAATCAGTCTGCACAACTGTTCTGCTGGTATCTGATATGAGCACATTTCAACATGTGAAACATCGCTTCTCTGTGGCTGGAGATGTATGTGTGTAATGTAAACCCAGGAACTTCACAGTGGCAGCCTGTCATGGCCATCACCTCAGCCCAGCACACTTGCTTTTCATGAAGCAGTGCCTGTAGTTTTGCTTTAAACACCCCTTACCTTTTGCTACCCTGCCTGCTCTGAGACCTACCCAAAAGCTTGCTCAGGAAGTGCTGTTGAAGCACAGCCTGTTGCATAAGAGGAAAAACACAGCCCCTGGCTGAAACCGAGTTTCTGGAGTGCATTGCTGAACTGGGAATTGTATCACAGTGAGTGGTGACCAAAGCTTTGCATTCCAGGCATAGCAAACCTTCCCATTGGCAGCAAAGGGGCTGAGGAAGAAACCAAGAGGGAACAGGGGGAAATAGCTCTAAAGTAGAACAAATTGCTGGATGGCCGCTGTCAAAAGGTCACATTCTTTCTGCAGGCAAACCTGCGCAGCTCTGATGAGGTCAGAAGGAGGAGTGTGAGGAAGAGGAAGGCATACCGAGGAAATAATCCTTCCTGTGTGACCTCTGGGCAGTGCTGCCTGGCCTGAGCGGTGCAGGGAAGGAAGGAGCTGCAGGGGAGCGCACACAGCACTCTCCAGTGGAGAATTCTGAGGCACTTTCAGCCTCTCATAAAGGCTGGTGGGGAGGGACCTCTCGAGCCTCTGCAGTACCTCTGCCTGCTTGAAGCACAGCTGTCACTGCTAATGGGTTATGTTGGCTGTGAATTTCTCCAGGCAAGCCTTGAGGACTGCCTAAAACTTCTCTGTTGCCTTGGGGGTTCAGTGCTGCATGCCTGTCCTAGCTGATAAACCTTCCCTATGGCCCTGAATGTGCCAAGCTGTGATTTCTGTCCTGGCCCCTCACAGCCTGGGGGTGCTGGTTGATGGTAGGCTGAACAGGAGCCTGCAGTGTGCCCAGGCAGCCAAGAGGGCCAGTGGCATCCTGGCCTGCATCAGGAAGAGTGTGGCCAGCAGGAGCAGGGAGGTCATTCTGCCCCTGGACACTGCACTGGTTAGGCCACACCTTGAGTCCTGTGTCCAGTTCTGGGCCCTGCAGTTTAGGAAGGAGGTTGAGTTGCTGGAAGGTGTCCAGAGAAGGGCAATGAAGTTAGTGAGGGGCTTGGAGCACAGCCCTGTGAGGAGAGGCTGAGGGAGCTGGGGTTGCTTACCCTGGAGAGGAGGAGGCTCAGGGGAGACCTTCTTGCTCTCTACAACTCCCTGAAGGGAGGTTGTAGCCAGGCAGAGGTTGGTCTCTTCTCCCAGGCAACCAGCACCAGAACAAGAGGACACAGTCTCAGGTTGCACCAGGGGAGGTTTAGGCTGGATGTTAGGAAGAAGTTCTACACAGAGAGAGTGATTGCCCATTGGAATGTGCTGCCTGGGGAGGTGGTGGAGTCACCATCCCTGGAGGTGTTCAGGAGGAGACTTGCTGGGGTGCTTGGTGCCATGGGTTAGTTGTTTAGGTGGTGTTGGTTGATGGATTGGATGTGATGACCTTGAAGGTCTCTTCCAGCCTGGTCTGGTCTATTCTATTCTAGGGACTGCTTCAGCACAAATGAGTTCAGACAAAATAAGTTCTGATGTTTGTGAGCCCCATGGTGCTGCTCAGATGTGTGTAGCCCCAGACACAGCCTCAACATTCAGTGTGGTTCACGTCGATGTTCTTTGTCTTTTGTGGTGTCTCAACGTAGGATTTCTTTTCTGTATTTTTCATAAAAGCTCCAAGCCTGCTTCCTGGCTGTATTGAAACCCAAGGTCTGCCAGGATGGGGATTTGAATGTGAGTCCTTGTTGGTGGAGATGTCTCCTTGGTGCTACGAAGAACTTCAAGGCTGGACTGAAGCGAAGTTGCAATGGAACTGGCAGCACCTGGCTCATCAGTGCCTGTGTGAATGGAAGAGATGGGGACCTGGCCTCAAGAGAAGGGAGCACAGCATCCAATTTCCTTGAAGTCCTACTGAAGACCTTTCTGTTGGCAAAAAGAGAAGTCATTAATGACAGCAATCTGACTCAACTGTGCCTTCTCCGAAAACTAATCTATCCTCCCTTTGTAACCAGGAGAGATCTCTCTCCAGGCAGTGGCTCACTGACCTGTGAGGGCTGCCTAGCAGAGCCAGGATGACTTGTCCTCTGGCAGTGACTGCCCCCTTCATCTGCAGAAAACTGCTTTCAATTACATTACAGATTTAGGGAGTTGGGGCTGCTCAGTCTGCAGAAGAGAAGGCTCCCAGGTGACCTCATTGTGGCCTTCCAGGATCTGAAGGGGGCCACAAGAAGGCTGGGGAGGGACTGCTCAGGATCTCAGGCAGTGATAGGACTAGGGGGAATGGAATGAAGCTGGAGGTGGGGAGATTCAGGCTGGAGGGGAGGAGGAAGTTCTTCCCCAGGAGAGTGGTGAAGCCCTGGAATGGGTTGTCCAGGGAGGTGGTTGGGGCCCTGTCCCTGGAGGTGTTTAAGCCCAGGCTGGCTGAGGCTCTGGCCAGGCTGACCTAGTGTGGGGTGTCCCTGCCCATGGCAGGGGGGTTGGAACTAGCTGATCCTTGTGGTCCCTTCCAGCCCTGACTGATCTTATGCTACATGCTTAAACTACCTACTTCCAGAGTGCTACCACCAGGTGAAGCAGATCTCTCCCTCTAGAGCTGGAGGAATGCCAAAGAGAAGACTTGCAAGCAACTTGCTTTGGCTTTTGGAACCCCTTTTATCTGGCTTCCATAAAGAGTGTTTCAAGTAATAGATGGGAATACTTTGCAAGCAAATGCACTGTTGTGGTGCACCCAGCCCTGTGGTACCTGCCGAACTGCAGGTGGGAGCTTGGCAGCTGGTGAGACTCACCGGCACTGCTGCTGCCTCTGAAGAACTGATCTCATGCCTACCTCCTGGAGAACTCTGGAATCTATACCATCCAAGTCAAGGGAAATCACTGTGTGTCTCTGAAGGCCAGGGTTAACCTCAGCAACTTGCCCAGAGTGAATTCTGAAGTGGCTGCTCACAGCACAGAGGGTGGCAGCTCCTTTGTGGAAGATGTTGGCTAGGTCAGCATGGATTATCTTACAACAACCTGAGCCATCCTTCGGATTGCTCTTCAGGCAGAGGCAGCCAGCTTACATACCCTGCAAGCAGCTCACCTCACTCTTGTTCTTCCTAACCTTAACTCTGTCAGAATTAGTTACTAGCTATTTCCTTGCCTTCTAAACTACTTGTCCTTACTCCTCCAGACAGAGTAAGATAAAAGGTGTCCATACAAACATTGCATTTTATCTCACTTCAAGGCTAGTGAGTCTCAATCTGTCCATGAGCAATGAGGCAGTGACAATGGTGACGGTAGGTGCTGTGCTGTGCGCTAGTCTGAGGCAGACAGGGGATTCCTGAAGCCAGGGTCACTCAAAAGGGAGCAGAGGGAAGTGACAGGAACCAGCAGCTCTTGCTGAGAGGCTGTTGTGGCTCAGGGCCTGGATGAGGTGGCCTTCTCAGGAGCACAGCAAGCAGGGCACATGGCAAAGCATACAAGAAGCAGCAGCTCTGCCTGCTGGACAGGTGAGCCCCACTGGTGGTTATCATCTGTGGCAGTTTGCTTAAGCCAACATGGATTCACCAGGGACAAATGGTGCTTGGTACACCTGACTGTCCTCTATGACAAAGTCCCGCTCTACTCGGTGCCTGTCAGGCCATACCTGGAGCACTGTGTGCAGTTTTGGTCCCTGCTGTACAAACAAGGTGCAGAGGGACTGTAAAGTGTCCAGAGAAGGGCCATGAGAATGAGCAGAGGGCTACAAGACCTTCCCTAGGAGAAGAGACTGAGAGGGCTGGGTTTGCTCAGCTTTGAGAAAGCTTAGGGGGGAGACCTTATTAACTCACCCCAGTATATGAAAGGTGGCTACCAGGATAATGGAGACTGCCTTTTGAGAAGGAATCACATGGAAAAGACAAGAGGTAATTGGTGCAAGTTACTCCTGGGGGCACCCTGATTGCAATCCAGAAGGAAATGTTTCACCATGAGAACAGTTAGACATCAGAACAGTCTCCCGTGGCAAGCAGTGGATTCCTCTACGCTGCTCAGTTGTGAGACTCAGCTGGGCAGGGTGCTGGCCCATCTCCCTCAAGCTGCACTATCACCTAGAAAGGTTGGGCCAGATGATCCTTGGTGTCTCTTCCATCCTGATATCCTGTTGTCTATAAAGTGGATCATCACAGTTTCAGAATCTCCAGGATCTAAATGCAGCCTGGAGTTTAAAGCAACCTTCTCTCTCTGCTTTGGATCAATAAATACACTTCCCTTGATGTCTGCAGGTGCTGAGATAAACCTGGGAATACCCCTGCTTTGAACACTGCTCTGCCCCCTTGCTTGTGTACTTGGCTGGAACTACTGTGCAATAAATACCTGTCTCTGTTTTCATCATGTCTCTCTTGCCTTAATGGAAACAGCTCATGCATAGAGCGCTCTGTGGGTAATGACTTTGCAATCATCAGCATCAGAACCAGTTTGGGAAAGAGATTTTATTTCCCTTGCAAAAAAACTGACCAAAAAAACCCCACACACCCCACCCCAAAAAACAACACACACTCCCCAAAGAGCAACCCTCCCCAAAGAGCAACCCTCCCCAAAGCAAACACACAAGAAAAGGCAGCTAACCCCTCCACCCCCACCCCTACACACACACAATTTAGTCTCTATACCTCTTCAGGTCTAAAAGTTTGGACCAATTTTCAGCTGCTGTTGAAAAAGCAACCCCCAACTCCCAGCATTTTCTTGCTCTGAGTTGTCAAAACTTCTCTTCTTCCTCCTGCCTTTCTGTAATGGAGCTTGCTTGCTTTTTTGGGGGGTGGAATGATGTGCCTTTCCCCCCCAAGGAACTGATAGGCTGAATAGAACTGAGGAAAATGTTCTGAGAGATGGTTGCTTGGACTTGTAAAGTTTTATTCCAGTGGAAAATAAAGTAACACCTCCCCCCCCCCAGCCCCCTAAGCCTTAGCACTTGTCAATAAGTATCCTTGCTTCCCATTTGCTGAGCTGTCCATACTGAAAGCTGTTTTAGAATAGAATTAATCAGGTTGGGAAAGACCTTTGAGATCATCCAGTCCAACCTATCACCCAGCACCATCTGATCAACTAAACCATGGCACCAAGTGCCTCAGCCAGGCTCTTCCTAACCCCCTCCAGGGACGGTGACTCCACCACCTCCCTGGTTTTCTAGCAAACTGAAACTGTTACCTTCCTCAGTCATTTATTTCTTACATGTTCTTGTTCCTCTTCTTTTTTCCCCTCCTTTTTGTTAGCTTGCCTCCTGGGCCTCTTAAGTGACCAGTGTGTTCCCACTCATTCCAGAGAGGCAATTTCACAAAGGCAGATGAAGAGTCTCAGGTTCATCAGTCTTCATCTAAGCATAGCACACATAGTTCTTGGATCTCATCAGCTGCAGCATCCATCTGCCAGCCATCCCTGGTCATGACTGTACTCTTTCCCAGGACCTCCAGCTTTGAGGAGGTCCATGTCCTCCCAGCTCCCAACAGCCCAGTACTCCTCATCTCCTGAGCTGAAGCTTGTCCAGCATCCTTCCTCCCTGGCCCCATCCTTGTCCTGTCCACCTCCTTGGTGGTCCTTCTTCCTCTCTCCCTAAGGGCTTCATCCACACTGGTGTGCACCAAAGGCTTACTCTGTGGATCTGTGCTCAGCCTTCAGACTGGTGTAGCAATAGGTCTCAAACCATGGGCTGAGAAAGCCAGTGGGTGATCATATCCCATGGATTAAGAAAAACCCCCAAAGATGTCTGAGGACTGTTGACAGAAGGCATTGTAGTCCAACCTGCACTTGGGGCAAATAAAAAGGCATCAGAGCTTCATGCTTTTATTTTGTGCCAACCTTGTCCTTCTGCTTGCTGTGCATGATCTTTGCTTTGCTAAAAATCTACGTATCCCAGACACCAATCAGCCAGGATCACAGCAGCACTCTCACAATGTTGAAGGCTCTGGGGGCAATCCCTGCTTAGACAATTCCGCCCCCAGCCACTCCTTACACCACCATTTACTTTTTTGTCCCCCATTTTTCTCTCCAAAAGGAAAAAGCAGGGCTTGAAAAACCAGGCAGCTTAACCTGGACTGTGTCAGCCAGCTGGGGCATCACGGTGTTGTACAAGCAGTTGTGTTGGCACAACTGGAGGTCAGTGCCCTGCAGGGCAAAGGCAGGAGGAAGGAGAGGGGAATTTCTTAACCTGGTGCTGCTGCAAAAAGCAAATCATTGTGCAACTACCCTGTCACATTCCATAAACATTTCCTTCAAAACCCTTCAAGACTGTGGCAGATGCTGAGGGTGGATGGGGAAGGCTCCTCTGGAGCAGGCTAAACGTTTCTGAAAGCCTCATGGTCGCTGCAAAGGCTTGGGGGAGGCACTCACAGGCTTAAGCCATAGGTAGTCCTTCAGGGATATATAAAGACAGAGTGAATTCCCATCCCTTCAGAGCAGAGCTGTGGCTCACACAAACCAGTTCAACTCCTACAGAACCGAGAAGAGTGAATTATATCCTTCAATACCCACGAGACCACCCAAGCGCGGTAATCCCACGGGCTGGAATCGTGCAAATGAGGCCAACATCTGACCACAAGGGCATAAGAACTGCCAGCCCAGCCAATTAGCAGGATAAAAGTAACTGCTCTCCTGGCTCACTAATTATTTTCAGAGCACAGGGTGTGATGAAAACCCTTCCAAAACTCAAATCTGTCTTGCAGCAGTTTGACTTGCAGGCGGCGCAGGATGGAGTGTTGCTAAGTGCATCGCAATTCATTATGCTTTCCGATGCACCAGCTAAATTTGGCTCTGCAATTAGATAAATAAGAACTGAAGGGAAAGGTTAAATTTTGGAATTACACATTAGAATAGGTGATTATGCCTTGTGCTTCAGCTGCCTGTTCCTGTGTCGTGGCAGGCATCTTGTGCTGAAGCCTTGACAAAATGCTCCATCTAAATGCACAAGTGGCATTGCCGTGCGCTCGGCACGGGCTGGGGGTGGTTAGCCTGGAGAAGAGGAGGCTCAGGGGAGACCTTCTTGCTCTATCAGGAAGAGTGTGGCCAGCAGGAGCAGGGAGGTCATTCTGCCCTGTGCTCAGCACTGCTCAGGCCACACCTTGAGTCCTGTGTCCAGTTCTGGGCTCCTCAGGTTAGGAAAGATGTTGAGATGCTGGAAGGTGTCCAGAGAAGGGCAACGAAGCTGGGGAGGGGTCTGGAACACAGCCCTGTGAGGAGAGGCTGAGGGAGCTGGGGTTGCTTAGCCTGGAGAAGAGGAGGCTCAGGGGAGACCTTATTGCTCTTTCCAACTACCTGAAGGGAGGTTGTAGCCAGGTGGGGGTTGGTCTCTTCTCCCAGGCAAATGGCACCAGAACAAGAGGACACAGTCTCAAGCTGTGCCAGGGGAGGTTTAGGCTGGAGGTGAGGAAGAAATTCTTCCCAGCAAGAGAGATTGGCCATTGGGATGTGCTGCCCAGGGAGGTGGTGGAGTCACCATCCCTGGAGGTGTTCAGGAGGGGATTGGATGTGGCACTTGAAGCCATGGTTTAGTTAGTCAGGAGGTGTTGGGTGACAGGTTGGCCTTTTCCAACATTATTGATTCTATGATTCTCTTGCTTTCATTGGCTTGCCTCCCTGCCTCAAATAGCAGAGGCTGGCATTTCAGCAGAGCCTTGGCCCAACAGCAATGTCACAGTGCCTGGCTGGGCAGCCCCTGCTCTTCTCAGGGGATATTGACTCAAGCAGTGGATGCCACTGACTTCGGTCCAGGTGTGCCAAGGTGAGCCCTGCATGCTGAGCAAGTAGATCAGGGCAACTGACCAATGCACCAAACACTGCCTTTTCTTTACCTGTCTTCATCCTACCCTTCCATCTCTCGTGCAGCTGCTGAGCAGAGCCAGCATTTAAAGGGAAAAGGTCCACAGGGGTTCAGCAAATGACTCTGAAGACATAATTTGAAATCCTTGGGTCAGCTCATGCCTGCTGAAGTGCTCAGCCTGGAAGGGTATCCTTGGGCAAAGGGGAAATGCAGTGTGGGGAATGATGTCCCTATCTCTAGACCTTTTATTGGTGGTTCCTCCTGAGAACCATTCCTTTTCTCACTTCATTTTGACATTCAGGAAGAGAGCAGTGTTGTTTGGATTAATTCAAGTGCTAGCAAGAGAGGATTGACACAAGTGCATTTACTGTCACCCTGGTAACCTTGTGTCTTGAAAGGCTCAGCTGCAAGTGAGGACCAGCTGGCTGAAGGTGAATTTGGACAAGGCAAGGTGAGCAGGAGGAGCTCATTTCGTAGCCTTAGTGAAGGTGCAGAGGGATGAGCGGGCATGTTGGGAGCAGAACAGATCTGCCTGTAGTTAAAGAATGCACTTGAATTGCTGCCTACACAAAGCAGCCTCAGTGAATAGCTGCAGAGACACTGGAACTGCTCACCCAGAGAGGTGGGATATGTCCCATCTCTGGGAACATTCAAGGTCACATTGGATAGGGCTCTAAGCAACCTGCTCTAGCTGAAGATGTCCCTGATGACTGCAGGAATGTGGGACTAGATGACATTTAAAGGTCCTTTCCAACTCAGATTATTCTGTGATTCTATGAGTAACACTTCCCATGGGCTTGTGCTGGCTCAAAGCCCTCATCCCACCCTTCCCAACAACAAGCTCACGTCAGTTATCCACGGTTTCACCATCTCTTGGAGAGGCTGTGGGGATTCAGATGGGCTGGAAATGAAGCCCTCTACACCTAGCCCTTTGCAGAGCAGAGCACAGGCTTTGCACATCACCTCAGAGCTGTTCTCTGCTGGCTCTGAACTGATCATCAAATGAAACTCAGAATCTCCTGCTGAGGCTCAGCAGTGTACTGAGATCCCTGACTCTTACCCAGTGCTGAATTCCCACTGTCTCCAAGCATGGGATTCACTGTTCCTCCCTTTAGTTGCCAAACAGCTGGGTATCTTGTGTAAGGCAACTCTCTGTAGCCAGTGGGTAGGAAAAGAGCTCTCTCCTCTCTTTACTGCTGATGTGAACAGCTGGGAAAGCTTAGAACCCGAGCTTAGATGGGGTACCCAGTTTATTCAATGGCTCAAGCGAGGAGGAATGACTGGGTGCCAGCAGAAGCTGGTGTGAATGAGGGTGTAAACTTGTCCCTTCTGGGTGTTCTTGAAGGGTGTTTGAATTGGTGAAGTTCCTGGGTGGTTACCCTTGTCACAGATTTCACTCTGCTGGCATACTGAAATGCCTGGCCATGGAAACCAGGCTCAGCCTGCTCTGTGGATTAACTCCTTCAGAAATGAAGGCACAAGTGGCCCCTCTTCTGCTGCAAGTGTGAAGTCCATCTCTTTCTCAGGTCATTTCTTTGGCCACCCCTAGCATAAATACACAGCAGCATGCCTTCTGAAAACATGAAACAGCTCACAAAAGTACCTGTCCAGAAACAGCCAAGCCACAGCAAGACAGAACCCCCCAAGCCTAACATACCAAATCCCAGGCTTCCAGTGTGAAACACTCTGCATGTGTCATAGGCAGGGGACATGAAAGGGAAAGCACCTCCAGACTGGGGCTAGTGACCTTGCTGAAGGAAGTTCTGTATGTGCAAAGGGAATAAGCCTAAAACTGGAAGAGGTGTGGAAGCTGTACAAGTAGTTGCAGAGTGGTTTCCTCTGCTTCCAGGACTAGGAATTGTTTCAAGATCTTGTACTTAGAGCAGTTTTGAGTGAAATGGGTTAATATTCCCCACCCCCCAACATTCCATCTTTATTCTGAGGTGTGAAGGAGGTCTGTCTGCTCCTGTGTCTGTGGAATTTATCTCCAGCATGTAAACTCTTTCAGGTGCAGCGGCAGGAGTTTGCCATTCGCTGCCCAACTGCCAGCAGCCCTGATAGAATGTTTCTAATGGTAGGAGGAGCAGAAAGCCCTGGCTGCTTAAATGCCACTCAGTGATTTGCTTGAAAAGTGGAGAGATCTGGAGCGCTTCCCAGATGTCGTGTTGTCACTTCTGAATGGCATATTGGAAGAGGAAGTCAAGTGGGGAAGTGGGTTCAGGAGTGGCGAGTGTGTAGTGGGTCCCTCTCACTTGCAGGGACCAGCCAAGAATCTAGCAGCTGGCTGGGGGTGGAAATGTGTGGGGGAGTAGTCAGAATGTTGATTTTAGGTGCCTAACTTAGATGCCTTCTTCTCTCCATTGCCTATAAAAGGAATGGAGTCTGGCAGCCACGGAGCGTGGGGAGCTCGAATTGCCCATCACTGTCTTACTGGTTGTCATGGTGACGAAGGCAGGCACCTAGAGGAGATGGTCTGGATGTGGTCCCAACTGACTTGTAAATACATGCCACAGCTTGTGTGCAAGTGAGACAGCTGTACTCTATGCATCCCAGTTTGGAGTTCACATGCCTGCATGCCAATGACTGGAAGGAGCTGGTGGTTAGAAGCTGCCCTTTGAGAACCTCACACAACAGATCTTGGCCTCTCCATCTGCTCTTTGTGTTTGGGGCAAACCTGGGCACGGAGGACACGTGATTCTTTAAGCTCCTTATGGAATTGATCAGTTAATTAATCAGTTAATGTGCCTCTGCCCTGTATTGAAATGAAAATCTTCGTGGCAATTCCTTTCAAATCTCTGAAGCTCTGCTCGAAGCAATCAGCAAGTGGAAGAACCAGCAGGCTCTACGCTATTTCTCCCACAAACGTTTTGGTTATTGAACCATTCAGGTATGTTGGTGATACCCCTGCACCTGCAGAGGCTAAGTCCACTCTTGCTCACTGGAACAGTTGTGCAAGTGAAAGCATTGAGTAACCTGGCAGTGATGCAAACTGTGGAGTTTGCTGTGAAGACGTTAGCAAAGAGTTGCAGGCACACAGAATTCATTTCAATAATGAGCTGGGATTTCAAATCTAAATACAGGGTTTCTAGCTGCATTGCAAATTCATCCCCAGCACCAGCTCTACATTACTCACCACCCTCTGCTGCCTTAACAATAGTAATAGATTTTTAATAGACTCAAAAAAAAAAAGCAACAGAGCTGGGTTTCAAGCACAACAAGCCAAGCGCTTCAGCTCGGCTCCTAACACATGGGAGCTGAGAAAACCAAAGACTTTGGTTGTGTGCATTCAAGGAACAGCTCTGAAATTCAGAACACAGCCTCAGATCAGGGCAGGATTGCTGGGGTAGGTGTTGAGCTCTGGGCTGTGACTGTGGCTGGGGAGGAGCCTGCACGATTCCAGCAGATGCTGCAGATTTTGCCTCACTGATTGCTTTGGGCCTCACTGTCTTCTCACCTTGACTTAAACATTCATCTGAATCAAAAAGCTCACCTCTGTACCTGAGAAGATCATGGAGCCAACCCTCCTAGCAGCTACATTAAGGCACATGGAAGACAGGGATGTGATCCAAGACAGACAGCATGGTTTCACCAAGGCCAACCAATAGCTGTTGCCTTTCTAGAGCTTGGAGGTGTTCAGGAGGAGACTGGATGGCGTGCTTGGTGCCAGGGTTTAGTTGGCTAGGTGGTGTTGGGTGATAGGTTGGACACAATGATCTTGAAGGTCTCTTCCCACCTGGTCTGGTCTATTCCATTCCATTCCATTCCATTCCATTCCATTCCATTCCATTCCATTCCATTCCATTCCATTCCATTCCATTCCATTCCATTCCATTCCATTCCATTCCATTCCACTCCATTCCATTCCAAAGGTCACTTCTGACCCAAACCTTTCCACAAATCTAGGATCCTGTGATTCAGCTCTGCTTGCCAAGTCTGAAATGCAGAGTGTCAGTATTTCAGAGCAGTCTTTCAGCCACTGCAGTGAGATCATCACTCCCAGAGCCCTACAACACTGTGTGTGAGGTACAACGGTACCTGGTGGAGCTACAACTGCAGCCTGAAAGGCAGCTACTCGGTGGCAGTGCGTGCAGCAGATGATCTCTCTCAGCCCAGGGAACAGGGAATAGAGTAGTTCAGAGTGGCACATGTGGAGCTCTGCAAGCCTGTGAAGTTTTCTTGTCTTTCTTAAGCATAGACCCCAGGCTTGATGCTGGTAATTTGTCTCGTTAATAACTGATTTACATTTCCCAGACAGCAACTGCTATTGGAACCAAATTTATACACCAGCTCCATATTGTGCAGTCCTCTAGCACCGTGAATCATTTGTGATTTGAGTGTGAGGAGCTTGTCATTAAAATTGTAATGTAATCACTGCAGTCTCCTGAGATGCTTAGGAAAAAGAAAATGTTATTTCCTGCATCTTTGAGTTCCTCCTGGTTGGATGCATTTAAATGCCATCGATGGAGACTCAGTCTGCTCTGAAAACTAAACAAACCCAAGTCCCTCCGAGCAAGTACAGCAGCTGAGGGATTCTTGGTCTCTGCTGGAGCACAAAGACTGACCTACCACACAGTACTATCTTTAACATCTTCATTGATGATCTGGGTGAGGGCATTGAGTCCATCATCAGTAAATTTGCAGATGACAGCAAGCTGGGGGCAGGAGTTGATCTGCTGGAGGGTAGAGAGGCTCTGCAGAGGGACCTGGACAGGCTGGGCAGATGGGCAGAGGCCAAGGGCAGGAGATTGAACACATCCAAGTGCCAGGTGCTGCACATTGGCCACAGCAACCCCATGCAGTGCTACAGGCTGGGGTCAGAATGGCTGAGAGCAGGCAGGCAGAGAGGGACCTGGGGGGTACTGGTTGATGGCAGGCTGAACATGAGCCTGCAGTGTGCCTAGGCAGCCAGGAGGGCCAATGGCATCCTGGCCTGCATCAGGCAGAGTGTGGCCAGCAGGAGCAGGGAGGTCATTCTGCCCCTGGACACTGCACTGGTTAGGCCACACCTTGAGTCCTGTGTCCAGTTCTGGGCTCCTCAGGTTAGGAAGGAGGTTGAGTTGCTGGAAGGTGTCCAGAGAAGGGCAACCAAGCTGGGGAGGGGTCTGGAGCACAGCCCTGTGAGGAGAGGCTGAGGGAGCTGGGGTTGCTTAGCCTGGAGAAGAGGAGGCTCAGGGGAGACCTTCTTGCTCTCTACAACTCCCTGAAGGGAGGTTGTAGCCAGGCAGAGGTTGGTCTCTTCTCCCAGGCAACCAGCACCAGAACAAGAGGACACAGTCTCAGGCTGCGCCAGGGGAGGTTTAGGCTGGAGGTTAGGAAGAAGTTCTACACAGAGAGAGTGATTGCCCATTGGAATGGGCTGCCTGGGAGGTGGTGGAGTCACCATCACTGGAGGTGTTCAGGAGGAGACTTGATGGGGTGCTTGGTGCAAAGCTCCATTCTGCTCCACAAAAAAGCAAGATCTGATGGATATTGACCAGGTTACTGGAATCAGTTTTATTGATTGTTTTGCTGCTTACATCTCTGCTAATTCAGAGCAGGGCTTATGAGAGTAGCTGGGGCTAATGTGAGACCTGGCTTCATTGCCTTCCTCCCAACCCTGCTGGGGGTGATTCTTCCTGAAAGAAATTCTCCATCAGGCAGAACTGAAGATCTGCTCACACTGAGATCATCCTAGTGGCTGTGAGGAATTGGTAAGAAAGGCTGGTTAACAAAACCAAGTGCTGCTATGTCATTTCCCAGGCACCCAGCACCAGAACAAGGGGACACAGTCTCAAGCTGTGCCAGGGGAAGTTTAGGCTGGAGGTGAGGAGAAAGTTCTTCACCAAGAGAGTCATTGGTCATTGGAATGTGCTGCCCAGGGAGGTGGTGGAGTCCCCATCCCTGGAGGTGTTCAAGAGGGGATTGGATGTGGCAGTTGGTGCCATGGTCTAGTCATGAGGTCTGTGGTGACAGGTTGGACTTGATGATCTTTGAGGTCTCTTCCAACCTTGGTGGCACTGTGATACTGTGATGCTGTGATGCTGTGATGCTGTGATTTGTGATTCCTTTGTTTCCTACTAACTTCTATCTCTGTAGGAGTTGTGCTGTGATTGGCTCCAGCCTGCCCTCACTGGGAAGCTGCAGGAGGGTTTCCTGTCCACCACTTACGCTCTGTAAGTACCTGATGTTCACAGGCTCGAAGGACAAGGCTTGCCTTGAGCTGTTGTTGCCCTGACTGTTGGGAAATGCTTGGCTCTTGCTATTCAAATACTTTCCCCAGTGCATGCCTGCTGCTACTGTGAGCTGTGGCAGTGCCTGCAGATGCTGGCCAGGACTGTCATGTGCAAAGCTGGTGGTGTGTGTGCATGCATCTACACACATGCAAACTGACCAGACTCCTGCTGCTGTCTGGTCAGCTCCATGCTACTGAACCAAAGGGAGAGAAGACACAGGCTTTAGGGAGGCCTTTTGGCTGCCATGCTGTTGAATTATTGGCATGTTCCCCCCCACAGGCTTGGCTGGGTGTCGCTAATGGAATCCCCCACCAACGCCTGGGCATGGCTCACGGCACAGGAAGGCCTGCTGTGGGTGCAGCCCTTGGGGTAGGGTGTTTAGCTGGATGAAAATGAGCTCTGATCTCTCATGTGCTTGTAGAACCACAAACAAACCCTGGGCCCTTTTCCTCACTGTGGTCTTTCAGTTCCAGTCAGTCCAGAAAGTTTTAAGGAAGCCTTTAGACAGCTGTGGCCACTGTTAGTCCCTGTGGCTACTGTTAGTCCCTGTGGCCACTGTTAGTCCCTTGTGGCCACTGTTAGTCCCTGTGGCCACTGTTAGTCCCTGTGGTCACTGTTAGTCCCTGTGGCTACTGTTAGTCCCTGTGGCTACTGTTAGTCCCTGTGGCCATTGTTAGTCCCTGTGGCTACTGTTAGTCCCTGTGGCCACTGTTAGTCCCTGTGGTCACTGTTAGTCCCTGTGGCCACTGTTAGTCCCTTGTGGCCACTGTTAGTCCCTGTGGCTACTGTTAGTCCCTGTGGCCACTGTTAGTCCCTGTGGCCATTGTTAGTCCCTTGTGGCCACTGTTAGTCCCTGTGGCCACTGTTAGTCCCTGTGGTCACTGTTAGTCCCTGTGGCTACTGTTAGTCCCTTGTGGCCACTGTTAGTCCCTGTGGCCACTGTTAGTCCCTGTGGCCATTGTTAGTCCCTTGTGGCCACTGTTAGTCCCTTGTGGCTACTGTTAGTCCCTGTGGCCACTGTTAGTCCCTGTGGCCACTGTTAGTCCCTGTGGCCATTGTTAGTCCCTGTGGCCACTGTTAGTCCCTGTGGCCATTGTTAGTCCCTTGTGGCCACTGTTAGTCCCTGTGGCCACTGTTAGTCCCTTGTGGCTACTGTTAGTCCCTGTGGCCACTGTTAGTCCCTTGTGGCCACTGTTAGTCCCTGTGGCCACTGTTAGTCCCTGTGGCCACTGTTAGTCCCTTGTGGCCACTGTTAGTCCCTGTGGCCACTGTTAGTCCCTGTGGCTACTGTTAGTCCCTGTGGTCACTGTTAGTCCCTGTGGCCACTGTTAGTCCCTGTGGTCACTGTTAGTCCCTGTGGCCACTGTTAGTCCCTGTGGCCATTGTTAGTCCCTGTGGCCACTGTTAGTCCCTGTGGCCACTGTTAGTCCCTGTGGCCATTGTTAGTCCCTTGTGGCCACTGTTAGTCCCTGTGGCCACTGTTAGTCCCTTGTGGCTACTGTTAGTCCCTGTGGCCACTGTTAGTCCCTTGTGGCCACTGTTAGTCCCTGTGGCCACTGTTAGTCCCTGTGGCCACTGTTAGTCCCTTGTGGCCACTGTTAGTCCCTGTGGCCACTGTTAGTCCCTGTGGCCACTGTTAGTCCCTGTGGCCATTGTTAGTCCCTTGTGGCCACTGTTAGTCCCTGTGGCCACTGTTAGTCCCTTGTGGCTACTGTTAGTCCCTGTGGCCACTGTTAGTCCCTTGTGGCCACTGTTAGTCCCTGTGGCCACTGTTAGTCCCTGTGGCCACTGTTAGTCCCTTGTGGCCACTGTTAGTCCCTGTGGCCACTGTTAGTCCCTGTGGCCACTGTTAGTCCCTTGTGGCCACTGTTAGTCCCTGTGGCCACTGTTAGTCCCTGTGGCTACTGTTAGTCCCTGTGGCCACTGTTAGTCCCTGTGGCCATTGTTAGTCCCTGTGGCCACTGTTAGTCCCTGTGGCCACTGTTAGTCCCTGTGGCTACTGTTAGTCCCTGTGGCCACTGTTAGTCCCTTGTGGCCACTGTTAGTCCCTGTGGCCACTGTTAGTCCCTGTGGCCACTGTTAGTCCCTGTGGCTACTGTTAGTCCCTGTGGCCACTGTTAGTCCCTGTGGCCACTGTTAGTCCCTGTGGCCACTGTTAGTCCCTGTGGCCACTGTTAGTCCCTGTGGCCATTGTTAGTCCCTGTGGCCATTGTTAGTCCCTGTGGCCACTGTTAGTCCCTGTGGCCACTGTTAGTCCCTGTGGCCACTGTTAGTCCCTGTGGCCACTGTTAGTCCCTGTGGCCACTGTTAGTCCCTGTGGCCACTGTTAGTCCCTGTGGCCACTGTTAGTCCCTGTGGCTACTGTTAGTCCCTGTGGCCACTGTTAGTCCCTGTGGCCATTGTTAGTCCCTTGTGGCCACTGTTAGTCCCTGTGGCCACTGTTAGTCCCTGTGGTCACTGTTAGTCCCTGTGGCTACTGTTAGTCCCTTGTGGCCACTGTTAGTCCCTGTGGCCACTGTTAGTCCCTGTGGCCATTGTTAGTCCCTTGTGGCCACTGTTAGTCCCTTGTGGCCACTGTTAGTCCCTGTGGCCACTGTTAGTCCCTTGTGGCCACTGTTAGTCCCTGTGGCCACTGTTAGTCCCTGTGGCTACTGTTAGTCCCTGTGGTCACTGTTAGTCCCTGTGGCCACTGTTAGTCCCTGTGGCCACTGTTAGTCCCTGTGGCCATTGTTAGTCCCTTGTGGCCACTGTTAGTCCCTGTGGCCACTGTTAGTCCCTGTGGCCACTGTTAGTCCCTGTGGCCATTGTTAGTCCCTGTGGCCACTGTTAGTCCCTGTGGCCACTGTTAGTCCCTGTGGCCATTGTTAGTCCCTTGTGGCCACTGTTAGTCCCTGTGGCCACTGTTAGTCCCTTGTGGCTACTGTTAGTCCCTGTGGCCACTGTTAGTCCCTTGTGGCCACTGTTAGTCCCTGTGGCCACTGTTAGTCCCTGTGGCCACTGTTAGTCCCTTGTGGCCACTGTTAGTCCCTGTGGCCACTGTTAGTCCCTGTGGCTACTGTTAGTCCCTGTGGTCACTGTTAGTCCCTGTGGCCACTGTTAGTCCCTGTGGTCACTGTTAGTCCCTGTGGCCACTGTTAGTCCCTGTGGCTACTGTTAGTCCCTGTGGTCACTGTTAGTCCCTGTGGCCACTGTTAGTCCCTGTGGCCACTGTTAGTCCCTGTGGCCATTGTTAGTCCCTGTGGCCACTGTTAGTCCCTGTGGCCACTGTTAGTCCCTGTGGCCACTGTTAGTCCCTGTGGCCATTGTTAGTCCCTGTGGCCACTGTTAGTCCCTGTGGCCATTGTTAGTCCCTGTGGCCACTGTTAGTCCCTTGTGGCTACTGTTAGTCCCTGTGGCCACTGTTAGTCCCTTGTGGCCACTGTTAGTCCCTGTGGCCACTGTTAGTCCCTTGTGGCCACTGTTAGTCCCTGTGGCCACTGTTAGTCCCTGTGGCTACTGTTAGTCCCTGTGGTCACTGTTAGTCCCTGTGGCCACTGTTAGTCCCTGTGGTCACTGTTAGTCCCTGTGGCCACTGTTAGTCCCTTGTGGCTACTGTTAGTCCCTGTGGCCACTGTTAGTCCCTTGTGGCCACTGTTAGTCCCTGTGGCCACTGTTAGTCCCTGTGGCCACTGTTAGTCCCTTGTGGCTACTGTTAGTCCCTGTGGCCACTGTTAGTCCCTTGTGGCCACTGTTAGTCCCTGTGGCCACTGTTAGTCCCTTGTGGCTATTGTTAGTCCCTGTGGCTACTGTTAGTCCCTTGTGGCCACTGTTAGTCCCTGCTCCCCTGCTGCACTCATACCCAGATGAAGCCTTCTGCTGAAAGTGCTCTTGCAGGAACTGTGTCACCTTTTCCTTCCCTTTCACCCCCAAAACTCTCTCCCATGTTTTGGTAGGAAATGCATCTCCCTGAGGTTCAGAGTCCCTTTTCTCTGCTCTTTTTGTGTTTCCTGTTTGCAGTGGTAAATGGCAAGAGGCTAAGGGGAGGTATCAGCAGCAGGGCTGTCAGGTCTGGCCCTTGGTGAGGGCAGTGTCCCTGCACTGCAGCTCCCTAACATTTTTGACAAGTTGTCCAAGTGATGAGTGTTGCAGGATCATCTTGCAGAGTCATCTTCCCATCACAGAATCACAGAGCTGGCAGGGCTGGAAGGGAGCTCAAGGCTCAGCCAGATCCAGCCCCCCTGCCATGGCCAGGGACACCTCACACCACAGCAGGTTGCTCACAGCCACCTCCAGCCTGGCTGCAAACACCTCCAGGCAGGAGGCTTCCACCACCTCCCTGGGCAGCCTGTGCCAGGCTCTCACCACCCTCATGGGGAACAACTTCTTCCTCACAGCCAATCTCAATCTCCCCATTTCTAGTTTTGCTCCATTCCCCCCAGTCCTATCACTCCCTGACACCCTCAAAAGTCCCTTCCCAGCTTCCTGGTAGCCTCCTTCAGACACTGGAAGGCTAGGAAAAGTGGCTGCTTGGGCACAGAAGTAACTAACGTGGATGGAGAGAGACCTGCCCTAGCCTGCTCTCTCCTCATGTGAACTGAAGCAGGGTGGTGGACTCAAGGATAAAAAGCTAAGCTGCCCTAATTGCTGATCAGCTAAGTGCCAAGTGCCTGCAGTGTCTTTTCCCTAGGCTTGTGGACTTTCTGCTGTGAGGATGAGCTTGGGAAACATGTGAGTGTTGAAAAACCAAGTGGATGGCAGATGCAACACTGTGATGTGTGCAAAGGCTGACATTCCCCTCGGGAGGGGCGTTGTAGCAGAGCTGGTGAGATATACCAGTGAACTAAAATGGAGAGCTAGCCATCTCCAGGTTGGAAGCTGGTGGCATCAGCACTGGCACGTGGCCCTGCACTGTGTGCATTGATCACGTTTCAAGATCCTGGGGATGGTTCCAGTTACAATTATCCTGGTGTTAGCCAAGAGCACAATTTGCAAGTTGCACTATTGTGGCCACGTCACTTTCCAAAGCACCACTACATTGTTCCTTCATTCCTTCCCTTGCCAAAGAGGTAGGAGACTGCTTTACTGTCTGGAGAAATGCCTGCCTGGAAGTAGAGGTCCAGCTCCTTAACAAGGGCAAATTGGCAAACCCCCCCTGATTGTGGTGGAGCAAGGCTGGGCTTTGTCAGCTCGGTATCTGGCCCATCAGCTTCGCAACTGTTAGCACCACAGGCAGAATTCACACTGACACAGCGTGGGCTAACATGATTGAGTGCAGAGCAGGCTGCCTGCTTCCCTACATTATTTTAATAACAGAAAGAATGCAGCTGGAATGCCAGGCTAAGATCTCTACCTGGAGAGGGGCCCAGAGTTTTATTCTGGAGTTTTTTTACTCCCTATTAAAACCAAACAGAACCAAACCAAACCAAAAACCCCTGCTCCAAAGTCACTACTTTTCCATTATGGAGTCTGTCATAGCATGGGCCCCAGGAGGGGAAGGCTCAGATTCTCTGTAGAGCTGCAAAATCCTACAGCTTCAGGTAGAAAGCATTGCCTGGAATAGATCCTGTGGGGTAAGAGCATCATGGAACCAGAGGAGGAGCCCCTCCCTCTGCAGAGCAGGAACCTCTCCCTCTGCAGAGCAGGAACCTCTCCCTCTGCAGAGCAGGAACCTCTCCCTCTCCAGAGCAGGAACCTCTCCCTCTGCAGAGCAGGAACCTCTCCCTCTCCAGAGCAGGAACCTCTCCCTCTCCAGAGCAGGAACCTCTCCCTCTGCAGAGCAGGAACCTCTCCCTCTCCAGAGCAGGAACCTCTCCCTCTCCAGAGCAGGAACCTCTCCCTCTCCAGAGCAGGAACCTCTCCCTCCGCAGAGCAGGAACCTCTCCCTCTCCAGAGCAGGAACCTCTCCCTCTCCAGAGCAGGAACCTCTCCCTCTCCAGAGCACACAGCAGACGCTGAATCCACTTCTGAGAAGTGTCTGCATCAGGTGCTGTGTCTCCAGAGGCTTTGTTGGGTCACCTCTGCTGTGAACCTCCCGAGGCCACCTGGCATCCTGCAGTCAACCAACTTCCAGCGATTGCCCTGGTCTCAGGCCACAACATATCTGCATGGGCATGTCTTGAAGTGCTCACCATGCAGCTGCCTTTGCCTGGTTGTTCCTGGGAGAGCCAGGAGCAAGCAGCTCTGCCTGTGGGAGCTGAGCCACGGCGCTGCTGTGGGAGCCTCCTTGAAGTGTGAGGTGGAATCTCTGCAGAGATGGGTGTGGACTCAGTGCTGTCCTGGTAGGAAGAAGGAGTAAGTGTCATCTCCTGTGAACTTCACTGGCTGGTAGAGATCCTACAGCAGAGCAATCCTACAGCAGTGCAGCCATGCCCTGGGCCCTTGTTCTCCAGTATGGGCTGAAATATCTGTAGGAACAAGGAGGTCTTGGGTGACAGGTTGGGCTTGATGACCTTTGAGCTCTTTTCCAACCTCATGGATTCTATGATAATCTGCACCCAAATAAATGTGCCCATGGAAGGAGCCAAATTAAATCCAAACCCCCAGCAGTTTGATTTCTCCCCTCAGGAAAGAGAGTTCTGCTTTCCCCTCGCTTGTGAGAATTCAGACATTCTACTTTCATCTGCCCTTGTTGTGTCTGAGCAAAGATTACTGATATCTCCACTCTGATTTGGGGTGTATATTTTATTCCTCTTAGAAATTCATAGGCTGGCAAAAAGCCTCATTGTAATGCAGTAATTAGTATGTGTCCTTATTCTTTTAAGCAGGACTGCAAGGGTATCCTCTTCTGTGAATGTCATTTTCCCTCTGGGCTCTCGTACTTCAATTTCCTAGATAGGAAAACAGGAGCAGAAGATGAATTAGGTATTGGAACAAAAAGATGTGAGCATGACTCTTCTCCTACAGAGCTTTTCTTTGAAAGAGAAAACCCCCAAACTTTTGTAGTTAAGCAAAACAGGATAAAGAGCTTCACCAAGAAATGTATGGATCCTCCAAGAACCTTACTCAGGAGAACAAATTTAAAGAAGGCTCAAAGCTTCAGGGCACTTCCTGCTCCTGTGCATTTTGGCTTGTCTCACCTGTCATCCCAGAAATCTGCCCTGACTTTCTGAGCTACTGATCCAGGGTTTGTGATTTTGGGAAATAAAAGTATTGTTTTACTATGCCAAACACGGCATTGCCCTGATGATTAATATGTTATGGATGCACAAAGGTTAAACTACAGAGGCAAAGTTTCTGCAGCAAGTGGTAGCAAAAGGACACAGTCTCAAGCTGCACCAGGGGAGGTTTAGGCTGGATGTTGGGAAGAAGTTCTTCCCAGCAAGAGAGATTGGCCTTTGGAATGTGCTGCCCAGGGAGGTGGTGGAGTCACCATCCCTGGAGGGGTTTAGGAAGAGCCTGGATGGGGTGCGTGGTGCCATGGTTGAGTTGATCAGATGGTGCTGGGTGATAGGTTGGACTTGATGATCTCAAAGGTCATTTTCAACCTGGTCTATTCTATTCTATTCTATTCTATTCTATTCTATTCTATTCTATTCTATTCTATTCTATTCTATTCTATTCTATTCTATTCTATTCTATTCTATTCTATTCTATTCTATTCTATTCTATTCTATTCTAATCCATCCCACCCCACTCCACCCCACCCCATCCCATCCCATCCCATCCCATCCCATCCCATCCCATCTTATCCTATCCTATCCTATCCTATCCTATCCTATCCTATCCTATCCTATCCTATCCTATCCTATCCCATCCCATCCTATCCTATCCTATCCCATCCCATCCCATCCCACCCCATCCCATCCCATCCCATGTGAGATAAGGTTTTACCATACACAGGGAGTGGTTTGTCACCCCCCTCTCTTCTTGCTGCAGGAGAGGATTCCTGCATTTCTAACATTTGCATTCTTGGATCGTGTTGTTCTCCTTTTAAAGTCTCATTTGTCTCCTCCTTTGCCTGGTGGCCCTGGAGGTTCTACCTCATCCAAGATGAATTAATCTATTGCTTTTCTACCTCCTCTCCAGTGATGGTTGATAGGTTCTGAGGGGAAAAGCACCTCTGCTAAAATGTTGCTGGTGGTGTGGGAGAGGGACACATACCTCCCTTGGCACTGCTCACCTCTCTCCTTCCACTGGCTCCTTGCACTATGGTACAGGTGGAAGTACTTCATCTTGCTCAAGAATTTGTGTAGGGGATTCTAAAGAATTGCATCATTTGTAAGCAATCCTTTGCCTTCCTGGGACTGGAGCATTGCCTGTAGCTGTTCCCTCTTCTTGGTGAGGGAGTCGGGCTGTGCTTGAGGGGACCAGCCCAGAATGACTGCAAGGCTTGCTGCTTTCTGCCTTGGACTACTGACATCTTTGCTCTCCTCCAGGAACAAGAGAGGCTTCTGGTTTCTTCTTCACAAGGACTGGGCTGGGACCAGACAGACATCCACCAGCTTTTTGTTTTCCTCCTGTGGAAGGTGCTGCTGTGTGGCATGACCTTCTGAGCAGGCCGAGGGGAAGGTGCAACCACCGCTTGCCTTGGCTGTGCGTGCCTCGGACGCCTCTGTTAACGCTGGATGTCTGAACGCTGGGAGCTGTGCTAATCACCTCAAGAGCAGTGTTCTGCCCCCCCGAGGCCTTCCTGTGGCACCTTTCTCGGCAGCCAGAGCCAGGAGCGTCCTGCTCAATAAGCACTCCCTGCGTGGAAAAATCCGCAGAGGCTTTTCCTTTTGTTGGAAATGTTTCATGTTTGGGAAAACATGATATCATGCTGATGGGAAGGAGGCACATGGGCAGGACAGCTTTCTGTCACTCCCAAAATATCACCTCCTAGTTTTCATTTAGGAATATGAAAGAAGAAAGAGGAGGAGAAATAAACCAGCCAAGGCCAAACCCTACGTCTGCCGCTCAGCTTTTGCTGCTTTTCCTCTGCCTTTGGACAGTGCTTGGAATAAAAAAAGGGGGAAAAAAAAAGGGAGCTTGTGAAAACTTAGAAACAAAACAAAGATTTTTTTTTTTCCTCCCTGAATTTTAATATATTTTTTAATATTTATTTTGTTGTTGGTGTGGAAAATGTCTTTTCAACCCCCCCCTGTTTTTGAGTGAGGACCTTCAAACCGATTTGGCTCACCGCATTTCATGGCTCAGCCCTGCCAGACCACAAATTACAGATGTCATAACAAATGTCAAAAATACAGCAGAACATAATGAAGGATATATGCACAGGCACAAGCACAGCCAGCCATGCTCACACACACTCATTCACGTGTGTTATATATAGCCAGCCCTGTGAGCGAGGCCGGGCGCGCAGGAACAGCTCTGCCCCTGCCTGGGGGTGTGTCGGTGCCTGCGTGCAAATGTAAAGCAGACCTCTCTCTGCCTGCCAGCCAGGGGAGTCCCCCAGGGGCCATGCTTCAGGAGGATCTTTCTGGTCTGTTGGGAAGACCTCTTTCCTTGCAATGTTTGGGAGCTGGGGTTGCTTAGCCTGGAGAAGAGGAGGCTCGGGGGAGACCTTCTTGCTCTCTACAACTCCCTGAAGGGAAGCTGTAGACAGGCAGAGGTTGGTCTCTTCTCCTAGGCAACCGGCACCAGAACAAGAGGACACAGTCTCAGGCTGTGCCAGGGGAGGTTTAGGCTGGATGTTAGGAGGAAGTTCTACACAGAGAGAGTGATTGCCCATTGAAATGGGCTGCCTGGGGAGGTGGTGGAGTCACCATCCCTGGAGGTGTTCAGGAGGAGACTTGATGGGGTGCTTGGTGCCATGGGTTAGTTGATTAGGTGGTGTTGGATTGGTTGATGGGTTGGACATGATGATCTTGAAGGTCTCTTCCAACCTGGTCCATTCCATTCCATTCCATTCCATTCCATTCCATTCCATTCCATTCCATTCCATTCCATTCCATTCCATTCCATTCCATTCCATTCCATTCCTTGTTCACCTGTGGTCCCCTCTGCTTTTCTGGCCCTACCAAATGCTCTGAGGAGAACAAACTCTGCCTGGCAGTGCTGCGAGGCTGTGCTTCCACCAGCTGTTTCTCACGTCTCTTGTGTGTGCAAGGAAAGCTTGAGAGAGCTTTGCCTGTGTCACAGGAGAATGGAAAGACAGCCTAGAAATGATACTTGGGGTGAGAGACGAAAAATGATCCCGAGAAGAGACCCTTTCAGGCAAGACTGGGGAGACTTCACACCTGCCAGTGCCTTTCACCGGGCCACATGTGGACCATATGAAAGAAGGAAGACATGTGAGGGGCAAGTTGTTCCCCTTGTGAAATGTCACAAAAGCTGGAGGAGCATTGTGTGCAATGTTCCACAGAAGCCAAGCAAACAGAGCGAAGAGGAACTGTTTGTTCAGTGGGGAAACACACTTCAGTGGGTTGGGTTGTCCAGACTTACATTCTGGCTGTGTTAGCAGAGTTAGCTAGTGCCTGTCAAAAGCCTCTTGGAAAAGAGCTAAGTTTAAGTCTTGCCTGCAAGGTGGTCTCTCCTGCTGCTCCCAGTACCACACCAATGGTTCAGCATCAATTCAGACATCTCCCTCAATTGGCTCAAGGCAGAGGGAGAGTTACAGAGGTGGCCTCCACCCTCCCCACCAGCTCCTCTCTGTGAAGCTTACATCTCAACTCCTCAACTCCTAGAGGTGATCTGGAAGCTAGCACATGCTGAAAACCCTCTGCATTGCAGGACATGTCCCTGTGGATTGTGTTGCAGGTGGGTAACTCCTTGTCAAACAGGCAGGGGATTTTCTGCCCCATCCATGAGATATGTCCTGGGGAGTAAGCTTCTCTGCACCCCTGCCTGAAACTTATGCTGAGTGTGAATGTCACATCTCCTTCATCATCCTTGTTTTCTACATCTTCCAAGGGACAATCAAGCAAAGTGTGATGTAGAAATCCTTGGCTGAGCACCAACTCCCAGGTCTCTTGGCAGGGCCCTTGCTCACTGGTGCAACGTTGAACTGAAGAGTTTATACTGCCTCCAGTTCAGTGCTACATCAGTGACAGTCCTGGGATGTCTGCTTTGCATTGCACTGTATCTTCAAGCCCATCCTGCTCCTCTGCAGCCACTGAAGCTAATTGTAATCCCAGAGCACAGCTAAAACCCCAGCTCTTAGGATAGCTGCTACATCTCCTGCAGGGATGTCTTACTCCTAAGGCAATGCCTTCCTACAAGGGTTTCAAACAGGTCGTTCAAGGATCAAGAGATGACTTGGCTGGACACTGGCAGAGTCTGCCCTCAAACCAGATGGTTTCACTCTTCCATTCTACCCCAAACCTTGCAGAAATTCCTCTGGTTTTCAGCACAGGGCTGTAATAGCTGACACACTTCCCGCACTGCCATGAGCTCTGACTGGCACACTCCTGCAGGTAACAACAGATGCAGAGTGCCAATCTCCCTCCTGCTCAACTTGAGTCTCCCTTAGCATCCAGCAAAAGGTGAGATGGACTTTGCAACCTGATGTGAACATGAATGTAATCTGTCCTCTGATGGCTCAAAGGGAAAGGGAGCAATGAGTGCAGCCATAGAATGAGTGCCTCCATGCACAGCCCAGTCAAAAGCAGTTGTGTGACCAAAGGGAGAAAGAAAAGGTTCTCTTTGTTAGTGATAATTCTCATGGACTTGGTTTCTTATTTCATGATCCATGCCTCCACTGGCAGATGTGGCCACAGCTTTTAGGGTCCCCACACTAAGAGGCATGCAAGGCCAGTACTTTTTCACCTCATAAATATGAAGGCAGGATTTGCAGTGGTATCTGTTTTACGAAGACATTTGTTGAAAACTAATTTTGTGGCTGCTAAAAATATGTATTTACTGTGTGACTGGGAAAGAACTTCTTGATCTGGCTGAGCAGCTGCTCCAAGGGAGCTGTAAATGTGCATCTAGCCTGGCTTCCCTCTGCCTCCTACATTTCAGTGAGCAGTTGCACCAGCTCGCACAGACCCCTGTGGCAGCCCCCTGCTTTGCACTGACTCTCACAGGGATGTGCAGTTGTCCTGCTCTGGGGGAGCACCCAGAGATTCAGCCCAGACAGGCTTGTAGATCAGAAGCACTGAGACTTTTTGGTCCTTCACAGGTTACACAGAGGGCCTGAGGCTACACACAGTTCTTATGATGGCTCTTCTCATCCCTTGCCCTTCATACATCAAAACTCCAGAGTACAAACAGTCAGACACTGACAAAGAGGCAACACAGATACCCTTCAATCATGAATGGCATCGTGATCTTAGGTCAACAGGGAGAGTTTTTATTTGATCTGAAGTTCCCTTATTGGTATAAACAAACGGCTGGCAGCCCTCTTGTTTTGGTTTCTGTCGGGGAACAATCAGGCTGCAGAGTCTCACAAAAGCGTCAAGAATCCTTAGAGCACTGTGCACTGAGGACCACACTCAGGAGTAATTTCCACTTAGGATTCATTTCTTTTGTCACAGATAACTTGCTGGAGGTCCAGGATGTGTAAAGCTGGCTGGAATGGGTGGTGCTGCTAGCTAACCCAAGGTGGCACTTCTGTCCGACACAAAAGGTGTTGTTACCCAGCTGAAAAGAGTCCTCACAGCTCAAGCTGTCACATTAGCTTCTTGTAAATGGTCCTTTACTGAACCCCTAAGCAACTCCCAGATCCATTGGGTTTGGATCTATGCTTTGAGGTCAGGCAGGAAGCGTTAGCTGTGGTGCTGAAAGTCAGTTTTTAAGGTTCTTGCATTCCTGGAGACTGAAAGCTCGCTGCTGTTTTCAGTTCTGTTCCCCGTTTATCATTCTGAAGGGGATGAGTCCACACAGCAATGTCATTGGTGGTGTGATGTGGCAGGACCATGAACCTTATCCCACAGTTTGCTCCACGTTTCACTGGCAGCTCTGATGCAATAGAGAAGTCAGAGGGCAGGACACACATTGTGTGCAAACAGGAGAATCACTTCTGCTGGGGTCTGTTAATAGACGGCATATGGTTTCACACCTCCGCTGCAGCCCAGTGGCAGCGACAGCAGGGTGCTGTAACAAGAACTGTACACAAAGAAAGGCTCTTGGATAAATGAACTCTTTGTGAGGAGATAACCCAAATTCTATCTGGCTGCTCAAAGACAGAAGCCTGTTAGAGGAGAAAAGTGGAAAACTAAAGACCACACATAAGCAACTCATGCCTAAGACTGAGCAGTGATGTGACAAACCTGGCCAAAGGGATGGTAAAGGGACAATGGAGAGCAAAAGTGGTTTAGGTTTGTCCTTGTTTACAAATTGAGCTAATTACAAACCATTTTCCTGAGAGAGGGAAAACTAAACCCAAACCTGGCTGGAGAAAACCTCAGTGCCTCAGTGTCAGAGGTTACCTTTGGATGTTGGGAGGATTTTTGCTAGTGTTGTCTTTGCTTCTGGACAGCCCTGCTTGGTGACGTTTGAAGTGGCACACAATCCCTGAAGGTGCTCCCATTATCCTGAATAAAAGACCAGGGAGCAAACTATGCACCAGCCTCCACTGCCTGCACTGCAGGGAACGAGGGACTCTCTCTGGAACTGCCTCCAACCAGCCCTGAAAATGAACCAGAGTCAGGTAAGGCTCCCCCCACGTCTCCCATACCATCCCAGCCAGCAGCATACCTTCAGCCCTCGCAGTACCTGCCCCATCTCAGAGCATGCAACATGCCCTGTCCCCCAGGTCTCTGCTGTAGAAACACCACCCTGATGGGACTCAGGACAGCCCTTGGGCTGTTATGCATAATTAACAGGTGTGTCTCAGGGCCAGCGAGGCATCAGATGGGGCCCAGGGGGAACACAGGGAAAGGCGCTGGCTGGGCTGCTCACAGGCATCTTGCTGAACGGCCAGGGGCTGTCAGCAGCCTGTGTGTCTGCCATGCTGCGCCCTTTGGCCTGAGGGGACACAGCTCCATCCCTTCACACTTTAGTTTATTGATACAGGCAAAGCTTGCCTGCTCAGGGGTGACTCTCCCCTGCCATCCTTGTGTCTCATTTGAACTCCCCAGTCTGGCTTTTCTCCTGTAAGATGAAATGATCTATCATCTGCTGCACAGGCAAGAACAAATCTGCCTTCATTCCACACATCAGAGGGTTGAATTAAAAAGGATTAAAGCTGCTCAAGGAAAGGTAAATCTGGCATCCCTTAATTTTCCAAGGAAAACACTGTTCTGGTGTAAGCCTCTCTGTTGCAAGAGCTTTGCTGCGCAAGTGCTGGGTATGAGAGCGGATTCCAGCATGCAGCCTGACCAGGCAGTGCCTTGTGTGTGACAAGTGGGTGCTGTTGCTTGAGTCATTCCGAAACAGACAAAGGAAGCAAGAGAAATGACAAGGGAGAATGCAGACAAAGAGTAGAGGTCCCCGTGGGTTGCCACAGCCTCTGCAGCACTGGGGAGGTGTCCTTTGGTGCCTGTGTCCAGAAATGCAGCTTTGATGTCCCTTGCAGCACACCTGAGGAACTGCCTTCAAAACAACCCTGACATATAACTCTCTCTGCCATGGACACTGGAGTTTGGGAAGATGGAAGGGACTTGCTGCACCCCACCACAGGGTTAGGCTGTAGCTAGGGTACACCCTTGAATCTAGGTACCAGGGAGAACAGAGAATGTGTCCAGAGAAGGGCAACACAGCTGGGGAGGGGTTTGGAGCACAGCCCTGTGTGGAGAGGCTGAGGGAGCTGGGGTTGCTTAGCCTGCAGAAGAGGAGGCTCAGGGGAGACCTTCTTGCTCTCTACAGCTCCCTGCAGGGAGGTTGGAGCCAGGTGGGGGTTGGTCTCTTCTCGCAGGCAAGCAGCACCAGAACAAGAGGACACAGTCTCAGGCTGTGCCAGGGGAGGTTCAGGCTGGATGTTAGGAAGAAGTTCTTCCCAGAGAGATTGGCCTTTGGGATGTGCTGCCCAGGGAGGTGGTGGAGTCACCATCCCTGGAGGTGTTTAGGAAGAGCCTGGCTGAGGCACTTGGTGCTGTGGGTTAGTTGATTAAATGGTGTTGGGTGGTAGGTTGGACTTGATGATCTTCTCCAACCTGGTCTATTCTATTCTATTCTATTCTATTCTATTCTATTCTATTCTATTCTATTCTATTCTATTCTATTCTATTCTAAATGTCTGATGTGAGAGAGGGAAGCAGGAGGAAGAGCAAGGCATTGTTTCTGCTGTGTCTAGCTGTGTGGCACAGCACAGGCCACCTTCCTTTGATGAGTTCAGTGTCAGTGCTGGTCACACACCTGGGAAAATTCGCTGCAGTGTAAATCAACCCTGTTCATCTGTCCCTTCCTCTTCCTTCCTTTGCTGCTGTGTTGAAAGGTCAAGGAGCAATGTTAAAGCACTGAAGAGTCTGCAGCGTTTCCTTCTCTCAGTTTCCCTCTCTCGGTGTGTTTAGACCACTTTGTGTTAACCTGAGTGACTTGCCAGAGGGTGCTCCAGGCTCTGTGAGCAGCAGGAGAGCTGCTCAGAACTGCTTTGTGCAGAGGATTTTGGCATGGGGTTTTTTCATTTTAACTGAATAAATGGGAGCAGCACAACTGAGTGTGGGCCTTTCTCTAGGCTTTGAGAACAACTGAGACAACACTTTCAGTACTTAGGGGGTACAGAAGTTCTTGGTTTGGACCAAGAGCTGTTTGGGGTTGGATGTTTTGTGCTTGCAGCGTTTCCACTGTTGAATCCTTGGATCCTGTTTTTATTAGGCAACTATTTGTCTTTCTTTCCACCTTTCTTGGGGTGTAAGTTTCTTGACGGATCCTCCTCAGAGGGGATCTGCTGGCAGGTGCTGGCACATGGGGCAGGGGGATGGGAAAGCCTGAAGGAAGTGCCCGTGTCAGATGCCAGCAGATGCAAAGCCCCCAAATGGCACAGAATCATGGAAGAGCTTGCATTGGAAGGAACCTCTATAGGCTGTCCAGTCCAACCTCCCTGCATCCAGCAGGGACATTTTCAACTAGATTGGGTTGTTCAGAGCCCTGACCAGATTGACCTTTAATGATTCTAGGGATGGGCACCTGCCACCTCTCTGGGCAATGTCTTCCAGTGTTCCACTAAGTTAAATGTAAGCTCTTTCTTCTTTATGTCTCAATTATATCCACGTTCTTTGAGGCTAAACCCATTGCCCCTTGTCCTGTCTCTGCAAGCCCTACTGAAGTACTTGTCCCCAGCTTTTCCACAAGCCTCCTTTAAGAACTGAAAAGATGTCTATTGATTCCCTCTCTTTATATGACACAGAGTCCATTGTTCTGCTCCCAGCATTTCAGCTGACCACCAAGGCACGTAGGTAAATGTAACCCCCCTCTTTAAATAGGAATGCAACCTGCTTTCAGGCACTTGGGGTGGTTGAGTTGATTAGATGGAGCTGGGTGATAGGCTGGACTCAGTGATCTCAAAGTCCTTTCCCAACCTGGTTAATCCTCTGTATTCTCTCTGTATTTTCACAGGCATGATGCCCTTGAAGCCATTCTCCAGAAATTCTTATACCTAAGAGACTGTCTTCCAAGCAATTCCAGAGACAGTGCAGTGTACTGGCTCCTGCTAGCAGCTCATTTCTTTCCTTCAGTGCTAGCTCATCTTGGCCACCAAATGGTAGCCTTTCTCTGCATGTTGCCTGCAGCCCATCTGCACTGGGAAAGCAGCAGCAACATCAGCACAGGTATTCCTGCATCTTTCAGTCAGAGCACTAGGCAGCTTGCTTAGGTGCACTGACACATCCAGATCCTCTGTACCGAACTTGTCTCTCTGTGTTTACTCTCTTGCTCACCTGAAGCACAAAAATTCAGCCTGTGGAGTAAGTTACTGTGATGGGGGATGGGTTGGGTAGGAGTTAAACAGCACAATGTACCTTCTTCACTCCTCCTAGCTGCCCAAAGCACGACTAGGAGTGTGTATGGAAAGTGAGCCAGGAACCATGAAAAGACGTAGAGCTTGAGCTGCTGACATCCCATGTCAAGTGGTGTTGCAGTCAGCAGAAACTCACAAAGCCAACACCTTCCTCCTCTCTCTGAGCCCTTTCCTCTGCAAGGGATTCCAACAGCAGACTGTGTCATCCCCTGGGTGTTGTGCTTGCTCATGTTTGATTTTTAGGGGCACTGTGCTGTGTTAGCAGACATCTGGGTGGGGGCATTTCGACACGAACCAACTCACCTCCTGTCATGGCAGCACAATGCACCCAAGGAACTGTGTCGATGGGCTGCAGTGGAGACCAAGGTCTTGGTCTCTCATTAGGTGCTCACACGACTTCAGCTCGAGTGAGGAACTGATCTCGAGACAGCCCAATGGGTTTGTGTGTGTGTGTGCTGTCAGAAAGCAGTCTTCTGACTTCCAGACTGCTGTTAGCTCTACCCAGGCCTCACCAAAGGGGAGAAGCCTAGCTTGGGCACCCCAGCTTGTCTGCTAAGCTTGTCTGCATTCACCTTTTTCATGATCCTTTCAACTATTCAGTAGAAACCACTGCAATAAAGGTGATGCAGCATTCCCCCTCTCTCCACTTCATCCCTGTGACTCCTTGGTGGGGCTCTCTTGAGCCATGTGTCCAGGGTGTTGAACAAGAGACACAAAGGTGATCTGAGAAGCCTTGACTGGTGGCAGAGAGAAGCTCAGACTGAACACAGTGGAAAAGAAAGAGACACACTTACACCTGAGGGACAAAGGCTGATCCCTTTGTGGGTGATGTCTGAAGGGATTTCCAAGCTTTATTCCTGCATTTTTCAGCTCATGGCATGTATCTGCATCAAGCTACATGACTAGCACTCAGATCCCAGTTCTGCTGTCCTGTGCTCTCCCATATTCACCACTGGCTGTGTGGGTGCTCCTTTTCTGTCAACTAAAGGCTGTTGCCAGTGGGATTTTGGGTTGGCCTTAGTGGTCAAGAAATCAATATCCTCCTTGGTTGTGCTTAGATGGCTTCTGTTGCCTCTGGTACCTACCTCAGAGATAATGGTGGCATATGAACCAGACAGCAGGGTCTGTGCCCTCTTTCTCAAGCGGATTTGGGAGTAAAGAGGTGGCAGATTGAGAGGAAGAAGTGATAATGATTTTTATCTACACTGTTCTTTTTCTGCTTTATCTCACTGTTAGTCATTTTCAGCTCCCTTTTTTGCCCCTTGGTGATGTCTGAGCTTGCATTTGCTCTAAATCCAAGCAGCCACTCACTGACAGACAGCTGCATCCCTGCTTGCTGTTTTATCAACCAGCAGAAGCATAAATCTGCATGTCCTGTGAGAGGACTCTCCTCACCTGGGTGATCACAAGAGCAAAGGGGCATTCTCAGCCAGCACACGTCACCTCTCAGGAGGAAAGCCAATCAGATCCTGGGCTGCAGCAGGAGAAGTATGGCCAGCAGGGCAAGGGAGGTGATTCTCCCCCTCTGCTCAGCTCTGGGGAGACCCCACCTGGAGTCCTGCCTCCAGTTCTGGAGCCCCTATTGCAAGAGGGATCTGGAGGTGCTGGAAGGTGTCCAGAGAAGGGCCACAAGGGTGAGCAGAGTCTGTCTCCTGTGAGGACAGACTGAAGGAGTTGGGGCTGTTCAGTCTGGAGAAGAGAAGGCTCCCAGGTGACCTCATTGTGGCCTTCCAGGATCTGAAGGGGGCTACAGGAAGGCTGGGGAGGGACTGCTCAGGATCTCAGGCAGTGATAGGACTAGGGGGAGTGGAATGAAGCTGGAGGTGGGGAGATTGAGGCTGGAGGGGAGGAGGAAGTTCTTCCCCATGAGAGTGGTGAAGCCCTGGAATGGGTTGGCCAGGGAGGTGGTTGGGGCCCTGTCCCTGGAGGTGTTTAAGCCCAGGCTGGCTGAGGCTGTGGCCAGGCTGATGTAGTGTGGGATGTCCCTGCCCATGGCAGGGGGGTTGGAACTAGATGATCCTTGTGGTCCCTTCCAACCCTGAATGAAACTATGAAACTATGAAACTATGATCCTTGTGGTCCCTTCCACCCCTGACTGATACTGTGATACTATGATACTATGACTGGGGAATGTGCACATCATGCCAGCTGAGCCATCATGCATTGTATGCCCAGGAGCAGCTCGTTGCCTCGTCAGCCTGTCGCAGCATACTCTCTGCAAGTGCATTTAGCAGGCTGCTGGTTCCCTCCAGGTACTGAACAGCACAGGAGCTCCTTGATACGCTTGGGAGCAATAAATTGCCTGGATTTTTCTGCTCTCTGCTTGATGGCAATTGGCTGACAGTACACTTTGATTATGTTGGATGCAATTCTTCCCACTTGACTTTGAATGTAGTTACAGATAGAGATTTCACCTACTGCTGCTGCAGCATCGGCAGGTCAGCTCTTCCTGATGTTGAGACAAGGGGTCTAAGCCTGGCTATTTGTCTTACCATGCAGATAGTCCTGTTCAAGGACGAAAGAAGCAGAGAAATTCAGAGAGGGAAGTGTAGGGTGGAAAGGAGACTGAGGGCAGAAGGCCAAAGTCCCTCATGATTCATCTTGCGAAGAAGCTGAGTCTGAATTTTGTGCGAGGCGAAGGATGCAGACCTGTGCCATGCTCTTGAGGCTCACATGGCTGGCTCCTGCCTTCTGTACCTCAGTCTAAAGTCCATGGATTTGCAGCACAATCTCTTCACCTTGCTCCATGCTGATGCAGCTGTTGCCTTGACTCATCATCTGCTATCTAAACTTCTGGGCCCCTCAGGTTAGGAAGGAGGTTGAGATGCTGGAAGGTGTCCAGAGAAGGGCAACAAAGCTGGGGAGGGGTCTGGAGCACAGCCCTGTGAGGAGAGGCTGAGGGAGCTGGGGTTGCTTAGCCTGGAGAGGAGGAGGCTCAGGGGAGACCTTCTTGCTCTCTACCACTCCCTGAAGGGAAGTTGTGGCCAGGTGGGGGTCGGTCTCTTCTCCCAGGCAACTGGCACCAGAACAAGAGGACACAGTCTCAAGCTGTGCCAGGGGAGGTTTAGGCTGGATGTAAGGAAGAAATTCTTCCCAGCAAGAGAGATTGCCCATTGGATGTGCTGCCCAGGGAGGTGGTGGAGTCACCATCCCTGGAGGTGTTTAGGAGGAGCCTGGCTGAGGCACTTGGTGCTGTGGGTTAGTTGATTAGATGGTGCTGGGTGATAGGTTGGACTCGATGATTGATCTCAAAGGTCTCTTCCAACCTGGTTAATTCTATTCCTGTTCTAATCTTTCAAGGGAAATGGTGCACACCTTATCACTTAGGGCATTAAAACAGGCAGCACAAAACACTAGCAGAAATGCTGTGGTGAAATACACTTAATTGGTGTGAGGGGGCGGACTGATAGCGATTCATGTATCCTCTACGTTTATCAGGCCCTCTCAGAGCTGTCCTCTGCATCCTAAAGAGATATCCTTCGGTGGGGAGCACTTTGTCTCATAAGTGATTAAGCAGCGCTGAGTGTGTCACTGAGTACGTTTCAGAGTGTGTCCTCAGCTGGCTGGAGCTCAAGCCGGGGCTTCAGGATCTGCTTGTCATTAACATTCCCTAGTAAGCCTCCACACCCTCTGTTTGTCTCTTCCTAATTACGTGTTGGAAGTGCATATTTCTCCTGCCATTAGAGGTTTCAGCAGAGGAGTTTTAGCTGGGCTTCAAATTGCCTTCTACCTCGATTTAAACATTCCCTGTTATTTTAGGTTCTGTAGACATTACACAAGCAAACCCTTCCTCAAGGCGTCAGAGGCAAACTGCCTCCAAGAGCCCCAGCTGCCGAGCTGCCTCCCGGGGTGATGATATCACAGAGTCAGGCTGGGATCTGTTAGTGGGTGTCAGTACTGGCAGCTAAAGGTGTCACTCCTAATTAGCCAAGAGCCTGTAGATGCAAGGGCCACTTGTGAATGGTGCTGCTCAGGGATCCTCTTCCCCTGAAAGTGTTTTTCCTGTCAGTTCCTTAGAGGGACTTTTCCATGGCAGCATGTCTGCTGGGGGTGCTTTTCATCAGGAGGGTTTGACTGCATGAAGAGATGGAGAAACAAAATGCTTCAGCTTGTGATGAATGTGTGCTTTAACTGGGGTCTGTCAGCCAGGGCCTGAATCGCTGCAGCTCCAGGTGTGCTAACAAAGTCGTGCTCATTATGGACTAGCCTTTAACTAATTAATCAGTGACTTGTGTTATGCTGCTTGCCTGTTCTCTCTCCCTTTCCTTCAGCCTATCCAACTGTTCATGTTCCCTGAGCTTGCTGTGCCCAAGATACATGCTGAGGGGTGATGTGCCTGGTCACAGCTGGCACACCTAGCTATGGACTGACAGCAACAGCATTCAGCCTGCAGTGAGGAAAAAGCCCTGAACAGGCTGCAGGCAGATACCTCACCTGCTTTGTGGGTCCCAAGAGGGTGCTCAGGGATACAGGAGGAGGCAGAGGTGTCAGTCACCATTGTGGTAGAATTCTGATGGAATCACTCCCCCTGGGTACCGCTCCTACGCAGCTGCCAGGGCTGTGCTGGTGTAATGTGTGTCTGAGGGCAACCAAAACAGTTTGTTCCCAGGCTCCATACAGCTTTTAGTGCCCTTGACTGTAACAGTAATTAAAAGCAAACAAATCTGGATGAGTTCTGTGAGGCTGCCAGATCCCCACGGAGACACCTCAGCCTTCCTGTCTGTTTTACACGCTGACGGGAGGCGCGGCGTGGAGCGCTGCTGCTACCGGTGAGTGGGGATGTATGCGATGCTGCTCTGGAGCCAGGGCTGGTGTTGAAACTCCCATGGATTCCAGTGGAGCCAGAGCACGTTCTGAGGTTATTTTCCATGTATAGGTCAGTCAGGGGCAGTCCACCCCCAAACACTTCCCTTTTTCTCTGATGGTTAATAAGTTAACAATAACAAAAAGACTTGTTTTATCTTTTTCTTCTTTTTTTCTGGACTACTTCAGATTTGAGACATCCAATTCTGACCTACTAAGCTTGCTCTGACTGTTTTAGCCTTGAGGCAAAGCTGCAAACTGGCCCAGGAGACCTAGTACTTGTTGTTGTTGCTTCAAAGGGAGTCTGTGTGGGAGAGGGAATGAGATGTGTCGGGATTAAAATACCCTAACCGTAAAAAGCAGTAATAATTACTGTCTGCATGTGGGCAAGTCAAAAGGAGTCATTACCAGATGAAATTCCAACTTCTTTTGCAAAGAAAACTGCCTGAAATCCAGAACCATTCCTCTGGGCAGGATGGTTTGTTTCCTTCAAACCCCACTTTTCATGAGGCCGGTTCAAATGGATCAGGACAGCGTTGAGAGGTTTGGTGTCAGGTAAGTGAGGGCACAATGGGAACCACAGTGAGCAGGCCTGCTGCCAGCAGCCATGGGATCTGGTGTGCCAGCAGAGCTGCCTCCTGTGAGAGGGCACGACACACCTGCCAGAGTCAGGCTGGGTGCTGCTGAGCTGGTGAAGATCCTGGGTCTTGACGGTGTCAGTGTGCTCACTGAGCAGCTGCCACTTTACAGGAGTCCTCTCCCAAAACTGAGGCAGGCAATTAGTGCACTCATGGATTTGAAAAGGGCTGTCAGATCATCTGGCATGGCTTCACATAGACACTGTGCACCTCCACGTGTCTCCACCTGCACTCCAGTAACTTGTGACTGACTGGTTCCTGTGTCCCCAAAGCATCTGTCCCGCTTGCGGGAATGCTGCTGCCTGCTGTAGTGTGTAATCTCTTTTGCACTCATTCTCTTCTTGTTAGCTTTACTGACAATCCTCTTCAGACATGCATCAAAACAGGAGGAGAATCAGACCCCCATTGTCTTGGAGGTCTATTGAGGATACCTTCTAACGGAGAGCACTTGGCTTGGTGCTTGGGCTTTGACAGAGGGGCGTAACGGAGACCTGCGATTTGTGTGGGCTTTGCACTGCTCTCTGTGGGCTGCCTTTTCTTTTTATGAACTCCCCATGTCAATCTCAAACACGAAGCCTGCCCTGTGGTGGTGCAAGCCATTAACTGAGTATTTTCAGAGTATGAAGAGAAGTGCTTCTCCATCACTCCTAATTAACCTTTGCTTGCTTGTGTGAGAAAATTCTTCTCACCTGAAAAATCTCAGCTGACGATGCCACATGTCACTCCAGCCTCCAGCTCTGTGCTAGAAGCTGCAGGAGTGTGTGTGTGTGTGTGTGTGTGTGACACCACTGCTTCATTACAGCCTCTACTCACAGCACACCATGCCACAGCTCTGTCAGCTCCGAGGTGAAGCTATTACGCCGCCTCATCTGGGTTGTGTCTCGTAGCAAGACTCGGTCGGCTCTTTGTTGCATACATTGTTGGCTATCATTTGCTTGGGCAATGACTAAGTGCACATTTGGTTTGGAAAACCTGTTGCACAATGTTCTATTCCCTGTTGCTTCATGGAAACTTGGGCTTCCTCCTTGCTTCACTTTCTGTGATTTATACGCTGCAGGGGAGCTCTCTTTGCAGCAGGAAGCAGTGGTGGTGAGAGCATCTGTTTTAGTTGTGCCTTGGTTTGGCCATTTGGTTTTATCTACTCCAGGTCCACAAAGTCAGCTCAGTGACACAAGGCTTTCATTTGCATGGTGATCAAAGCCTTTGTCTTCATTTGCTTCCTGGCTGTACACAGGTCAGAAGCAAGAAGTTTTGACTTTCTCAAGGTTCTTGTGTATGAGTTTGGCAAACATCTGCCTTCTATTTTACTGTTAGATCTCCCTTTTTCTTGCCATCTGTTGAAAAGGTTCAGCTTGTGTAACAACTGTTTCCACCATTTATATCACCACAAAGGAGAAACCACCTCTAGACACAGAGATTCTATTGCACTCCCTATCTGTTTCACACCCACCTGTTTGTGACGTGGCTCGAGTATGTATATCCTAAGCAGCTCGTGATCCAAAAATACCCAGCTGCTTCACAGCTCCAGTGAGAGTTGTGTGTGTAGATGTGAAGAAATGCTACCCACAGATCCTGCTACATTCACCTGAGTGCTGCTGATTCACACAGGGGTGACCCAAGAGGTTTTTGAGAGTGGCTGCCTTCCTTGCCCTCTCCCTGCAGCACTGGGGGATGGATGTTCAGTTCTCCAGCTCTTCTATCCCCACGGGTATAGCTGCCTTCTGTGCTGCTGTCTGTGGAGAGAAAGAGCGCCTCATGGGCACAGTTGATCACAGCCTACCACAGATGCCCAAAGCAGTCCAGATGACTTGCATGCTAGAAATTGATCTGTTTTCTCTGCTGGTGTTTATATAGGTATGCCAGACCTCTACTCAAACATCTTTGTCTTTGGAGTTGGCATGTGAAGGAGAATGAGGCAAATCCTACTCAAGCACCCCAGTTGAGTAGGCAACTCTGCAGTCTCTTGCAGTGTCTATTGTTTACACTGCTGCTAGCAAACTCATGGAGGCCTTTGGTCCTGCAGGACCACAGAGCCTTTGTAGTCCATAGTGTACCTCACAGCAGCCGATGGACAGGAAGGGCTGAACTAGAAGGCCAGAAGCATTAAAAGAATAATTGAGGCAGTTCACATTGCACAGACTCCAAAGCATCTGAGTAAGATTTGGCTGAAAGCAAACTAGACAGTTGTCCTCCTGAGCAGATGTTGTCCTCCTGAGCAGATGTTGCCCTCCTGAGCAGATGTTGCCCTCCTGAGCAGATGTTGTCTCTGTGATGGCTGTTTCACACTGGGCCCTGCTCTGAATGCCTTGTACTCCCAGGGACCAGATGGACAGTAGCGGCAGTCCAGTTGGCCTGAAAAACAGTGCAGCCTCTGGTTTAGCTCTAGATAGGAGTTGTAGGTACCAGCTCTCCCATGCATCTTGGCCTGCTGAGGTCTTTCTTTCCTCTTGTGAGTGACACAGCATGTATTAACATGGTGACCTGGAACTTCAGCTGCCCCAGCATCGCTGCTCTCAGTCCTTCTGTCATCTGACCCTACTTTGCAAATGTTTTCCTCTAGTTGTCACTTGGAATGTCTCTTGTTCAGGTAAGTAGTTCCTTACAATACTTTAAAGCTGCCAGTAAGCCCCAGGGCAATTGATAAGTTTGTGTTGTCTTCTGAGAAGAGGCTCCAGCAGCCCGGAGAGCAGCACTGGCTGCTAGCTGGCAGCTCTGCAATTGGCACAGGCCTTCAAACAAGAAGGATTTACCACTGCTTTTGCTTTCCATGCTATGAACTGAGGAGCAGCTCTTTGTTTTTCTGGTTGTCTTCCCCAGCTGCCCCCTGACCCCTTGCTGTGCAGCCATCAAGGCACTTGCACTACCCCTGTATGAGCTTTTTCATTGCCACGATGGGGCAGCTGGCCTGGATACTGATCAGCGAGCTGAAGCAGTTGATGTGTGTGAGAGCTGGCGTGCTTGAGCTGCAGGCAGGAGGCTGTTCTGCATGCAAGACAGAAGCAGAGAATTTATAGGTGTCCAGCCCTGTGGTATTAATATGTTCTTGATCTACATCTGCTGGGAATGAGGGATGTCTATAAGATTCTTTAGAGAGTTGTGAGGGTGATGGGCAAGATGATGTTTCTCTAACTCCTTATCCTCTCCGTGGCTCAGTGCCACGTTGGTGAATGTGTTACCTGTGACCTGGACTTACTGGTGGTTTACTGAATGCTCACCTTAGAGCAGAGATGGAAGAAACCAGCCACTACTTTAATATTGAGCACTTCTAACTTGAATCCTCTGGCTGCTGAAAACAGAGGCATATGCTGCAACTCTTGCTCTGCACGTTCTGCAGAGTCAGGGTATCCCCGGTGTAGATTGCTGAAGGCTAGGATATTTGAGTTAAAAATAAACCCAAAGCAATCATGACAGGCTTGTAAATTAATGTGAGGCATTCTGTGAGCACCAGCTCCCATCAGGGTTACCCTGGTGATCTGTCAGTTCCATCCATCACCAGGGGCTTATCGCTCTAATGATGCAGTTTGTATTAGAGTGGTTCCAGTTGCTGGGAAGAGATTCTGCATACTCAGGCTGTAAAAAGTAATACTCTTGTAAACCTCAAGTGTTCTCCTCTTACCTGTGGTGCCCTGGGGAATATTGTCAATAGCTTCCACAGGCAGAAACCCTGGGTAGTTCTTTGGCTGCTTTCAAAGAGATACATTTTGGAATGGAATGGAATGGAATGGAATGGAATGGGATGGAATGGAATGGGATGGAATGGGATGGAATGGGATGGAATGGGATGGAATGGGATGGAATAGAATAGAATAGAATAGAATAGAATAGAATAGAATAGAATAGAATAGAATAGAATAGAATAAAATAGAATAGAATAGAATAGAATAGAATAGAATAGAATAGAATAGAATAGAATAGAATAGAGAGTTAACCAGGTTGGAAAAGACCTTTGAGATCATCAAGCCCAACCTATCACCCAACACCATCTGACCAACTAAACCATGGCACCAAGTGCCTCATCCAGGCTCTTCCTAAAGAGTCTCCTCTTCTCCTTCATTGCAGCCTTCCTAGCTAGCATTTCTGATGATGTTTAACTGATGATCTCTTTTATACAGCTGGCATTGCCAGCCAGATTGACCTTTTAGGTTGGAGTGAAATAAGGAAACATGCCCTTGAGGCAGGGGTAACTGTGATTGCCTCAGCCAGCAGCACCATGAGAAAGGAGCTGTGACTCAGAATCTTGCCTGGGTGGCTGGTTCCCCTTTGGTGCAAGGGGAATTCCTATGCCCCAGCTCCTTCCCAGCTGCAGGTTACTTCTCTCCTCGTCCTGGGTCAGCACTGCCCCTTACAGAGCTTGCTGTGTTTTACCTCCACTCGCCCCCAGCGGCTGTAGCTCTCCCGGGGTCTTTGTTCCTCTGCCCCAGCGCAGGAGCCTTCATATCACCACGAGCTGTCTCCAGCCCTGCAGAAACCCCCACCCCCCCTGTGCTGCAGAAGCAGGAAGTCAGACGGCTGCAGCCTTCCCACAGATTTCAAGAATTACTCACGTCCATTGTCATCCTCCCTGGGCTGAGCTGCCTGGGGCGGCCTGGGGCTCCGGCAAGGGCTGGGGGCACACCCACCAGCTGGAGGAAGAGCTGAAGCCTGCTGATGCCAAGGCAGCCGGGCTAGCCACGAGTCCTTCACCTACCCCAGATTGTGTCCTGCCTCCAGCGACCCACAATGCACGCTGGGGAGCTAAGCTTCCTCCCAGCCCATCCTTCACACCGATCCTCTGCACCACGGGGTGGAAAGCTTGGGGATAGACCTAGGTGTGGTGAAACAGATTGTCCTCCTGTTTTCTGTCTACATCACAGCCACAGCTTGTCTGCCTTTGTGGCTTAGCTGTGTACCATCCCCTTCATGCTGGGCAAGACCCACACTGCTTTACTGGGGAGGGCATGAAGCCTTTCTCAAAATGGTACCTTGAGGTGTGGTGCTTCCCCATTGCCTGGGCTTGACCCCTGCAGGCTGACTGGGTGGAAGATCACAGATCAACATGGAGTGGGCATGCTCTGTCTCCCCACCTCCCATGAGTGGTGTGTGCTGTGGTTCTCAGAGAGGGCTTGAATGAGAATCTGTGCATTTTGTGGCGCTCACCCGACACTTTGGGCTTGACTGCTCTGATTGGCTCAGATCATGCCTGCCCACTTACCTCTAAATCCTCTGGGCCAGAAACCCTGACCCCCCTCTTCCAACTGCACCCATGACATTTCAGGAGCAATAAATGGCTCAAGCAGCTATTGCAGGTCCTCCACACGCCCCCACTGACTTCCTCCTAGTTGGGATAGGTCTAGACATGAAGAAACACGAGGTGGCTGTGGCCTGAGTTTCCACTGTGGTCTGTACCACAGACCTTGGCAATACAGTTTTGAACACCAAATGTATGCTCCCTGTAGGAAGAGCATCTTCCAGAGAGGTTAACTTCAGACCTGCCACAGATAAGGCAGCAGACCTGTGCTGACCGGTGTGTACTCTGGTTCAACAGCAGCTTGTCTTATCCATCACACCATTAAGGCAAGAAGCTCCTCAGGCCTGCTTCCAGACTGCTTTCCTGGAGCAGTCCTGCATTTCAACCCTCAGGAAAGCAGTGATGTTGGAAGTGGGTAGTGGCTCTAGCTGTCTCTGAACCTCGTGTTGTCTCTCTACCACCTTTCACTTGAGAAACCATTAGAATGTATATTGTTTGGGGTACAAGGCACCTTTGTTCTCCCCCTGGTGCACTGACCCAAGTTCCTAGAGCAATATCAATAATAGCTACCCAAAGTCCTTGAAGTTGTAGGAGGGTCTATGGCAGGCTGAACATGAGCCTGCAGTGTGCCCAGGCAGCCAGGAGGGCCAATGGCATCCTGGCCTGCATCAAGAACAGTGTGGCCAGCAGGAGCAGGGAGGTCATTCTGCCCCTGGACACTGCGCTGGTTAGGCCACAGCTTGAGTCCTGTGTCCAGTTCTGGGCCCCTCAGGTTAGGAAGGAGGTTGAGCTGCTGGAAGGTGTCCAGAGAAGGGCAACAAAGCTGGGGAGGGGCTTGGAGCACAGCCCTGTGAGGAGAGGCTGAGGGAGCTGGGGTTGCTTAGCCTGGAGAAGAGGAGGCTCAGGGGAGACCTCATTGCTCTCTCCAACTCCCTGAAGGGAGGCTGTAGACAGGCAGAGGTTGGTCTCTTCTCCCAGGCAGCCAGCAGCAGAACAAGAGGACACAGTCTCAGGCTGTGCCAGGGGAGGTTTAGGCTGGAGATTAGGAGGAAGTTCTACACAGAAAGAGAGATTGCCCATTGGAATGGGCTGCCTGGGGAGGTGGTGGAGTCACCATCCCTGGAGGTGTTCAGGAGGAGCCTTGATGGGGTGCTTGGTGCCATGGGTTAGTTGTTTAGGTGGTGTTGGATTGGTTGATGCGTTGGACATGATGATCCTGAAGGTCTCTTCCAACCTGGTTTCTATTCTATTCTATTCTATTCTATTCTATTCTATTCTATTCTATTCTATTCTATTCTATTCTATCCATTCTATTCAAACCACCTGCAGTGTTTGCTATACAACTGTTTTGGTGTGAGAGATTCAGCTAGTACTGACTCAGTGGCTTTAGGAGATGCAGGCTGGGATTAGGGGGGCAAGCAGTTCAGCCTTGCAGCAGTTAGTCACAAGCAGCGACGACAAAGGGCCCACACTGTTTATAATGCTACCCTGATGTCATTCAATTGGAAAGAACTGAGCTGCCAGAATGCCTGGTGAGATGCTCCAGTCATGATCTCTGGCTGGTGGGGGGCAGATTTCTACTTCCATGCCGTTGTTTGTGCCACAAATAAGGTTGCAAGTGACTCCTTTGTTCTTGCCTATCAGCTGTGCTTTGTACAATTAAAGCTAATTACTAGCTACCAATAAATCTGATTCTGGTGGGAGTAAATTGTACTTACCATATTTACTCTCTCCATGCCTGACCTTTCCTGTGACAGCCTTTATGAATTCACCCTTCTGAGATGTAAAGTGTGCTTGCCCTGGGCTGAATGTTTTGCACTGTAGTCCTACACTGCTCAAAAGGTATAGACTTCATGACTCCATGTGCCAGCCACTGGGCTGCACAAGGCTCCTCTTGACCTCAAGAGATGAAAGGAGATGCATGGTCCTGGCTTAAAGGCTGCCCTTTGATTCATTGCTTTGTACAGAAGAAGGGCTCTTAGATGCTGGCCCAGGAAGCAAAGCTGGTCTGCTGAAGATATCTGATTGCACATATGTCTACTTCCTATTTCAAGTGATTAAACAATGTGAGAAGACAACTGCCCACAGTACAAATCTTTTCCTTGTCTAGTGTTGCATCTGACCTGGGGCTGTTGGTGTCCCTAGAATGTTGTCCCTTCGCTGGAGACACTGGTGATGGAAACAAAGCTGGGCTATGGGAAGAGAAGAACACTTCATGAGATGCTGTCTCTTTTAAAAGCCATTCTGACACCTGATGGCTATGAAAAAATCATGGAGAAGTCACTTGTCACTGAGGCATGGCTGCTTGAGTCTGGGGGAAGCCAGAGGCAGTAGCATTTGTCTCTCAAAGAGATCATAGTCTCATAGTATCAGTCAGGGTTGGAAGGGACCACAAGGATCATCCAGTTCCAACCCCCTGCCATGGGCAGGGACACCCCACACTAGATCAGCCTGGCCACAGCCTCAGCCAGCCTGGCCTTAAACACCTCCAGGGACAGGGCCCCAACCACCTCCCTGCACAACCCATTCCCTGGCTTCACCACTCTCCTGGGGAAGAACTTCCTCCTCACCTCCAGCCTCAATCTCCCCACCTCCAGCTTCATTCCATTCCCCCTAGTCCTATCACTCCCTGAGATCCTGAGCAGTCCCTCCCCAGCCTTCCTGTAGCCCCCTTCAGATCCTGGAAGGCCACAATGAGGTCACCTGGGAGCCTTCTCTTCTGCAGACTGAACAGCCCCAACTCCTTCAGTCTGTCCTCACAGGAGAGGTGCTCCAGCCCTCTGCTCATCCTCCTGGCCCTGCTCTGGACACCTTCCAGCACCTCCACATCCCTCTTGCCATAGGGGCTCCAGAACTGGAGGCAATTGACTTTATTGCCTGTGGTTATTCTGGTAAAACATCCCAGATGCTCTGCGAGGGCAAGTGCTATGCCTTGGCTAACACATGGCTAGGTGTGTGGCTTAACTTCTTTACTGCCAGCAGCTGTGTGCTCTCAGCCATGTTCTCCTTCAGAAAGGATCCCTAGCCTGTGATGAATCATGCCAGGCACTGCCTGGGAAAGCACTGGTTGGCAAGCAAGCTAACTGCACTGGGCAGTGTGGAAACCATTAAACTGTGTGGATAGTTTCAAGCTCATGTTTGAGCTGTGCCCTAGCCTGAGTGAACATCCCAGCACAAGGATAGCCTCTGATGCCCAGGATGGCCTCTGTCACTTTGCATGGCACGGGGCTTGAAGGAGAGGGCTTTGGGCCTGCTCCATCAGACATCCAGACCTCACCTTCTGGGGCAAGCTGTGGATGTGATGTCTCTCGAGGAAGAAAGTGCTCTGTGACAGCTCACCTGCTGCTGCCTGGTCACCAAGGGGTGAAGTCTTTGCTGCAGCCCATTAATGCTGAGGTGTGTGTGTGGAAGAGGAGATGGAGCACCATATGGCTCACGCCTCTGCTTCTCCACAGTGTGTATTTTTGCAGGCTTTGGTGGCAGAATTTCCCCACTGCATCTTGAAATAGAGAGCCTGGAGTCAGACAAATTTCTGGAGCTTCACTGCCTGGTGTTTGGCATTTTCCTGTACCAGACACCTCCATTTCCTAGTGCTTTCTGAACATAGTAAACAGCCCTCAGGTGGAAGTGACAGCTGCACCCAGGAAAGATTGAGAAACTCTGATTGGGCAAGCAAGCTCCCAGTCCTCTCTCTCACCCACTCAGTTCACACTGCCTTTGAGGTGGCCTTTTCCCCTTCACACATCCACTCCCACACGGGCTCTCCACACGCTCAAGGACAGCACTCACACAGAGTTTTGTCTTTTCCTGATTCAAACTGAGATGTTGTACGATGCCAGGCTGCATTTGCTTAGCTCTTGGAGACCCAGTCTCCCCAGCAGCCTGGCCGTCGTGCGTGCATGCCAGGAGGTAGAGGCAGTGTTAGGGCAGTGAGGAAAATCCCAGCTGCTCCCAGCTCCAGCTCTGCCTGCCACGGGAGGAGCTCTGCTTGCAGCCACCCCTGCAGCTGGCCTTGGCCCTCTGCTGGCCTCTGGACCCCTGGGCTGAACTTTGGGGTTGAGAGCACTTTTGAAAGTCCTGAGCAGGTAGATCAATGTTCCTCCAACCTGTTCCATTTACCATAATGAAGCTCACTCTGTAGGAAGAGGAGGAAGGCTCTTGCTTGTTCAGGGGTTTCACAAGCGTGGTACACTCATGCTGCTGGCGGTGGGAAAGTCCCAGAGTGTGGGCTGGGCCTGAAGGGACAGTGCAGGTGATTCTACAAAAGCCCTGCCTGAGTCTCGGGCAAACCTCATTCCACTTGCACCTGCAGGATTCAGAGACAAGGGATGACTCAGATATTTGTCCCTAAAAGCACTACCCCACCTGTTATCTGGAAAAGAGTCTGCGCCGGGATGCACAAAGCGGGCAGGAAGCGGGGGTGGTCAGAGCTGGGTGCAGTCTCAGTGCCAGTGCTATGCAGACCTGCCACCTCCCTCCTCTGCCTGCCTGCCCAAGTGAGTCTGTCTCTGACAAACAGCATACACTGACCTCTCTACTCCTGTGTGAGCCAGCAGGGCAGCTGGGAAAGAGGCAGGCAGAATCAAAGAATTGTTGGGGTTGGAAGGGACCTCAAGGCTCAGCCAGTTCCAGCCCCGCTTCCATGGGCAGGGACACCTCACACTACAGCAGGCTGCTCACAGCCACATCCAGCCTGGCCTAAACAAGATGCTGGGAGAAACTTTGCTGTGTCCAAATCATTTGAACACCTAGAAGCTGGAGGGCGCTGGGCCATGCAGCAGTGTGATACCTGATGCACAGTCTGTTCCTGACCTTTGCAAGCACACTGCATGTGCAGAACCACGCACAGAAGTTATTCCTGCTGATGTGACCACAGCTGGCTGCCCCCCGCCCAGCCCACTCTGGGCCAGATTTCGGACCTGAGATACTCCTATGGACTAATGTAGCAGGTGTAAATAAATAGCTGAGGCTGCTGTTCATAAAGGCTATGTTTGAAACAGGGATGTTGTTCTCTGTCACTTCCCTCTTTGAACAGTCTGGGGAGGAAGGTGACAGAGCAGGAGCTGTGCAGAGCTAGCAGGTGCTATGAAATTCCTGCCAAAGCTGCCTTTCATCCTCCATTGAATCAGAGAATCAATAAGGTTGGAAAAGACCTCAGAGATCATCAAGTCCAACCTAGCACCCAACACCTCAGGACTAACTAAACCATGACTTCAAGTGCCACATCCAATCCCCTCTTGAACACCTCCAGGGACGGTGACTCCACCACCTCCCTGGGCAGCACATCCCAAGGGCCAATCTCTCTTTCTGGGAAGAACTTTGTCCTCACCTCCAGCCTAAGCTTCCCCTGGCACAGCTTGAGGCTGTGTCCTCTTGTTCTGGCTACAAAGGAAACTTGTGGAGACTAGTCTTCTCAGGCTGGTGTTAGCTTTTGTGATTACTGCTTTAGGCTCCCTCCACAGTCACTGAAGGAAGGCAGCAACACACCCATGGGTGACTCCTGCTTGACTTTTGGAGGTTTCATGTCTGTTGGTTGAGTGTACAGGGGAATGGTTAGTGAAGGCTCCCAAGAAGGATCATCTAAGTTAGTGATGAGAATCCTCCCTCCGATCTGTTGTGATTCCTCTGGCTCTGCAGATCATCCTCCAGGCGAATTGAAGTGACTAACAGGGCTTTCTGTCTAAGCAGACCTTCTGATGGTATCAGTCCCCTATGGAAACACAGGTACCACCGTGAGGAAGAGTGCTTAGAGGAAAAAGACCTTGCCTGGACATGTTCTTGTTTTAGCTTCCAGTGCAGAAGCAACTTCTGGATCATATCTTCTGGAAAAAAAAAGATCCAAACCAAACAAAAACCCCAACCCAACCAACAAAACCAAAATCAACCAAACAACCCCCCAAAAAAACCCACTCAAACCCCAACCAACCAAACCAAACCAAACCAAACCAAAACCCCAAAGCAAAGAGAGAGGCTGTGTTTCTTCACTCCACCATCCTGACAAGCACAGCTCAGTTGTTCCATTGACTGGGTTACCTTTCAGCCACTGAGGGATGATTTCGAGTGTGGAACAGAATGTGCTGGCTGTGTGCACAGGGCAGAGTTACTCTTGCCTTTGGGGATAGCTCTGGAAGACCTCTGAAGGATTCCTAGGAGGAAATGAGACACTGAGTGACTTTGTCCTGATGCAAATCTCAGAGTGGCTCTGAAGGAGATGATGGCTGGTGTTACATCAGTGTGCTTTTACCCTGGTTTTGGAGGGCTGGAGCTGTTGCAGGCTCTGGGGAACAGCAGTATTCCTGTGCCCTGGAGGTCAGCAGGACATGGTGAAGGGTGAGGAAGATGTCCTGGTGTGCCCATCCAAGCCTTGCATGTATTAACTCTGAGTTCACAAATTAGTCTGATCCCTAAATCTTGTGTCTGTTTTCTTATACAGCTCAGCCCCAGCAGCCCTCGGGTTGGATAATGTGCTGCTGCAGAGGGCAGCTCACAAGCCACAGAGGAAATACCTTAGACACATCTTCCCTGTCTCATTTCCATCCCCCAACTTTTCCTTAGTTTTAATCCCTGTGGTCTTGAGATTCCTTACAAGTCTTCAGAAAACCTCTCTGTGGTATCTCTGGTGCCTACCAAGACTTCTCTCATGGGACTCCAAGAGTTAACATCCTTGGAGCACCACAATGGGAAGCAGTGCAAGTCTGTTCATGCAGCTAAGAGAGCCCTTTTATTATTGCTTCTCTCTCTCCTATCAGATGTCTCCCTCTTAACATCGTTGTTATTAAGATAATTAGTTAATATGGGTTATTTTATTATTGTGCTCCTGTTTGGTTTGCCTGCATGCTCAGCTGACACATGTCATAGAAGCAACAAAAGCATTAAGGAGTTGCATCATTGGCAAAACCGAACTGTCAGTGCTGTGAGTTCAGAGACTCACAGAGGGAAGAGATGCACAGGCTCCACAGAGACACGGCTCCTCCTGTCAACCTTGGGTTTCTCCTCCCAGCATTTATTAGTCAGGGAAATGATTGGCATTTCCTCTTCTGTGTTTTCATCTTCTCTGCTTGTGCTGTGTTTTCTGATCCTCGCTCGAGCTCGCAGGGGAAGGCAGCTCAGCTTTGTTTATCTTTGCCAGAGATTCCTTCGTTTGGGGAACCGCATCGGAAATAACTTTGGATGGAGGCAGACAAGAGGCTTTAAAAAGCATCCATCAAGTAATCAAGTGGGTCCATGTGTCATATTTCCTGACCATCTATTGCCTTGGTATCTGCCACTGGCACCAGTCCCAGTGCTGTCAGAGAAGTAAAAGCTTATTTTTATTTACATCCAGCATTCCTCTATCCGAATGCTTTATCCAGCTTGTCAGTGCAAAATCTTGGCAATTTTCATCTTCTTAGCCGTGAGAGCGTTCCTTGTGCACCCTCCTGACACAGACACTGGGGAAAAGCACTGCTGGCTTCAGCCCTGGTCTGAGAAGCAGCATTCCAGCCCATCGCAGCAAGGCTCCTGTTCTAAGACCTGACCAGTGCAACTGTGTCTTTGTTTGCCTTGGTCAACTTCAGGCTCAAATTGAAGCTGTGAGGGGAACACTCCCTGGGCTGCTAAACTCCAGCAATCTGCAGCCATGTCGACCTGCAAATATTTCCTCCAGAGTGAGAGATTTTTGGCATCTCAAGTTTCCTGGATGTGCTTACATCATCCCTGTGCGGAGGAGGACTTGGCTGTGTGGCTTAGAATGTGCTCTGTGTAATTGAACAAGTTCCCTCAAAAATACCCCAGCAATTTTACCAGCTCTTGTCCAGGGTTATGAGGCATCTGCTGTAGCCCTGTGGGCAGAAGAGGAAAAAGCCCTCCCAAGAGGAATTTCCTGAGCTGGCTTGATAACTTTGGGGTTTGAAATGATGGGGAAAGAAAAGTCTCAAGCGAGAAGCAAGCTGTTAGAGCAGAGACAGGCACAGGCATTTAACAAACAATACATCTTGATTTTTCAGAGTGTGGTCAGGGGAAATCAATCCCTACTGCAGTAAACAAACCCCACTGGCTTACGAGCACTCTATATCCAGAGTAGCTCCCTTCCAAACATGGGCACTGCTGCACTGAGGATTTGGCCTTTGAGATCTCCTTTTGCAGTTGCTGCTCTGGAAGAGATTTTGGAGACAAGCCACACCACGCGCAAAGAACCTCTGAAAGTCCCTTCGCAACACGCAGCCCTTTCAAGGTGTGCTGCTGAGACACAAAGCAGTGAAGGGGGAGGCTTCCAGCAACTCTTCAAGGCTCTGAACTTTAGGCACAATGGTTTTAGGTCATTGCTTACAAGCCAAAGTCAGCGAGAAGGGCAGACAAAGGCGTATTAGCTGGCGCTCTTCTCAGTCTCCCGGGAGGGACAATGGGTGCAGTTCACGAGCAGAGGCGCGCAGCTGCGGTTTGCTGGTCGGGAGGCTGCACACAGGGGTCAGAATTCAGAATGATTAAGCACATTGCCTGATTGTTACCAACAGATTAAAACCACCCCTCTGCCAGCTTTGCACACCCGTGCCCTCTCGTCGCGGTGAGCCCTCGTCGCGAGGCACACACGCTCTGCAGTGCAGGATGGGCCCTGGCAAAGCCCAGGCGACTGCGAGCCAAGCGGGGCGGGGACAGCATTCCAGTTTTATAACACAATTCCATAATAGGAGACAACATTCTTCTCATATTAATGCTCCTACAATAGGAATCCTGAACTCCAGCTTTTGGGTTATGTGGGAAAAGAAGCCTCTCTTAAACGCCATAACAATGTTACTCTGCAGCTCCGTGGACAGGGCATCTGGTGGAGCAACCGCTTGGAGCGCAGCAGTTGTTTGGCAGGACGATTTCATTTCTCAAAGCAGTGCACTGGAAAGTGTTGATGCTTGCTGTGCTTGCTGGTGCTACTGTGACCTCCTTCTTGGATGGAATACAGGTGCTCAGTCCACCTGCTCTGACCCCAGTGGGCATCTGTGTCGCCGCTCTCTGCACACTCCTTGTGAGCGCTGCAAAGTGCCTCCTACTCCTTCTCTAGAGTTATCAGGCCACCAGATCAGCAGGCATTGCCATGCCTTTTAGTAGCAAGGGTTTAGCAGAGTGCAGCAAGTGGCTTCCTTCTCACCACACACACCACCAAGAACACTTTCTAACTCACTTCTTCTGGGGGCACAAAGAGGAGCCTGAGACTTTCAAGATGTTACTTTTGCCGTGAATTCCATCTTGTGGTGATGAGAAGGGAGGCATTTTAAGGCTAATTTTCTCCTGTTGCAGTTCTGATCATTCTTTGAACTTCACACCAAGAGCCCTTGCTGCTCTTAACTCAAGGTTGAAGTGTAGCTCCTCTCTGTAGCTCAAATAGATAACTTGGTGCTGGCATCAGTGTTAGATGGTGAGGAGGGTGAAGGGATTCTCCATATTACTCTCTCTTGGACTATGCAGTAAGAGAAAATCAATGGTTCCTCCACTGATCCCGTGGTGAAGAGAAAACTTCATGAAAACCTGGTTTTGGCCATTAGGCTGACTAAAACCAGCATTTCCCAGGCTGCTGGTTTCCAGCAGTCCAGTGAGATGGACTGTCTGAAGTGTGTTTTCTCATCTGTGGCACCTATGTCCCTACGAGTGAGTCTTCACAAGCACTTCATTGAACCAAGCTGACCAGAGCAGACATAGAGACTGCTACCACTGGTCACTAAAAATGCACATTGTCCTATCTTCAGCTATTAAATCCAGCTCTGCTTCATATGAGCAAATACATGTGCTCTAAAAATGGCAGAAGTATAAATACTATTCAGAGACATAATGACACATCTGAAAAAGCAGAAGAGGCCTTAGCCTTCTGACAGTTTGTTCTCAGCCTTGCCTGAGCAGCCCTGGGGCTGTGCTCCTATACACAATGCTGATCTGAAAGGGAATGTTCATTACTGACCATTTGAAAATGCTGCTAGAGTATTTGGCTAGTGCCCAGTGGCAGAGGACCTGTGTTTATGCAGTGGAGTTCACCAGCAGGGTGTGATGGTGCAGCTTTTGGCTTTGAGGCTACATGTACACCAGGATGGTGTCGTTGTAAGTCTTGCTTTGGGCAGCTGTGGTTTTGAAGATTGATAATAGAGAGGCTGATGTGCATGCACACTCTCCACTTAGCCTCAGTGAGTTGACAGGGAATTTCTGCTCAGAGAAGAGTTTGCAGAGCAAGGGCTGTGCAAGAATATTTCTTCCTGGGAGCTTGGCTGGTGTCTTTTGGAGCAATCCTGGCTGTGGCGGTGCTGAACCTTACTGAAGGCCCTGCATTCTGGGGGTGGTTACCCTGTCCTGGGTTGAGGATAACCAGGTGGGGAAAGAGGCAGACTGAGGGACTGACGTGAGCACAAGTGAACCTTTAAAAAAGAGACTTCCTGTCTGTGCAGAAGTGTTGAAATGTCTCAGTGTGTTTCCCTGCCTTCAAACAAGAGCCCCCTGCGCCTGACGTCACTTCCCCGGGCTGCTGGACCAACAACAGGATGAACCTGCACTGCCTCTGAACCAGAGCTTCCACTGTGTCACTAGTTATTGTGCTCTATGGTGGGGCAGAAGACTTCACTACCAACATTGTTTTTGTCCTTTGTGCTCCACGCAGACTTTCCCCTCGCTCCTCCCCAGCAGTTCAAAAGGAAACGGCGTAGGAACTTGTGTGATGTGCTTAGAGGCACACACAGGCAATGTGACTCATCAATAGCCCAGCCTTGGGGAGCTGGTGCCTGTTACAGAGTGAAGCCAGCTTGCTTCTTCACAGAGCTTGGAAAGGCAGCTGGCTATGTCAAAAGGGCAGAGAATAAAGAGTGCAGTGTAAAATGGAGACACAATTAAGCAGAGACAAAAAAAAGAAAAGCTATAACATTTTTCATCTCCTTACTGAGAGTTCCCTTGGGTGGCATTTGCTGAAGCAAATAGCTCTGCAGCTTGTTGCTGCAAATAATGGCACACAGCTTTTGCAGTGCTGCTGGTTTATTTTTAAACATCTGAACGAGCAGTCAGAGCATCTACCTTGGCATGCACTGAATTCATCACAGGAAGCACCTTTCTCATGTGGCCTCACTGAGGAGATGCCATTTGAATGATCTCCCTGCAAATCTATTCCCTCTCGAGCCTTCAAGTGTTTCACCCTCACCTCAGATCTTCTGCTAAGCACTAGCCAGTAGAAAAAGGAGTGCAAAATGTATTGTGCTTCATTAATTCAATTTCAGGAACCATGATGTGATTCTTCGTGTTTCAGAGCATTTTAGAGGGGTCCTGATGTAGCACTCTCTGTGTTTTGGACTAGAAGAACTGAGACCTTTTTGCTCTGGAAAGGCCAGTGAGTTTTAGGTGCCTCAGAGAAGACTCTAAGCTTGCACATTGACACCGTTGCCTCTGCTTATCTAATGCTTATCTACTGCAGTACCCCAAGGAAATGGATTGGTTTGGGTAGCACGGCTGTGCCTATGGATATGGATGGCTGTTAAACCGCTGGAAATCTGTTCTGCTCCCATCCACCAGTGGAACTTGGAAGAACAGAGGAAATAGGTATGCCAAACATTTAAAAACAAACAGCACCCTCCAACTGGGCCCTGCTCTAAGTATTAAAGTTAGTCTGAAATGACCACAAGAATATGCCAGAAATATGTCAATTTTGACCTTTGTGGTTTTACAGCAGGCAGGGCTGCTTGGGGCTTTATGCATGTGATTTTATTATCCTGTTGCTTTGCATTTATAGAGAAATAAAATGTCTACATCTATGAAGAAGGCAAACTGATCCCAGCAAGCACCCTGATTATGCTGCTAGTTACTACCTGTGCTGTCTCAGCTAGCACAGCTGTAGTCAGGTGTCATGGGATGGCAAGGTCAGGTATTAAATGCATCTTATCCTGATGCCCAAGGTTATCACTGCTCAGTTATCACTGCTCAGTTATCACTCAAGGTCATCATCTGTTTGTCATTCATGGTATAACAATACCAAACAAAAGAGTCTTCCCAAGCATAAATAAGGATGACACTGACAGTAATAATCCACCATACTGCAGAACTAATTGCACAATTCCCCACGTTTTCAAGTATCCATTAAAAAAAACCCCACAAACAAACCAAAAAAGCCCAAACAGAACAAAGCAACAAAAAGCCCACCACCAGAAAAGGAAAAAGGGAAAAAAGTAATTAAGAAAAAGAAAAAAAAAAGAAAAAGTCTCACAGTCTCACAGAATCACCAAGGTTGGAAGAGACCTCGAGGATCATTGAGTCCAACCTGTCACCACAGACCTCATGACTAAACCATGGCACCAAGTGCCACATCCAATCCCCTCTTGAACACCTCCAGGGATGCTGACTCCACCACCTCCCTGGGCAGCACATCCCAATGGCTAACAACTCTCTCAGTGAAGAACTTTCTCCTCACCTCAAGCCTAAACTTCCCCTGGTGCAGCTTGAGACTGTGTCCTCTTGTTCTGGTGCTGGTTGCCTGACAGAAGAGACCAACTCCCACCTGGCTCCAACCTCCCTTCAGGTAGTTGTAGAGAGCCTCCTCTTCTCCAGGCTAAGCAACCCCAGCTCCCTCAGCCTCTCCTCCCAGGGCTGTGCTCCAGACCCCTCCCCAGCCTTGCTGCCTTTCTCTGGACACGAATATTCAAGTGTCTCGATGTCCTCCCTAAACTGAGGGACCCAGAACTGGACACAGTAAAAGTGAAAGAAAAAGAAGAAAAAGAAAAAGAGTAAAGAAAAAAGGAAAAAGAAAAATAAGAAAAAGAAAAAGATAAGGAAATAGAAAAAGAAGAAATAAAAAGGAAAAGGAAAAGAAAAAGAAAAAAAAAGGAAAAAGGAAAAGGAAAAGAAAAAGAAAAAGAAAAAGAAAAAGAAAAAGAAAATAAGAAAAAGGAAAAGGAAAAGGAAAAGAAAAAAAAGATAAAAGAAAAAGAAAAAAAGAAAAAGGAAAAGGAAAAGGAAAAGAAAAAGAAAGAAAAAGAGAAAGAAAAAGAAAAAGGGAAAGAAAAAGAAAAAGAAAAAGAAAAAGAAAAAGAAAAAGAAAAAGAAAAAGAAAAAGAAAAAGAAAAAGAAAAAGAAAAAGGAAAAGGAAAAGAAAAAGGAAAAGAGAAAGAAATAAAAAGGAAAAGAAAAAGAAAAGGAAAAAGAAATAGGGAAAAGGAAAGAGAAAAAGAATCAAGATAAAGAAAAAGAAAAAAAATAAAAAGACAAAAGGAAAAGGAAGAGAGAATATTAAAGAAAGGAAAAGAAAAAGAAAGAAAAAGTAAAAGAAAATGAAAGGAGAAAGAAAAAGAGGAAGAAAAAGGAAAAGAAAAAGCAGCAGAGAGCAAAAGCAAATCTATTTTCTGTTCACTGGAAAGGAGAAGTTTCAGGGTGTTCCACTTCTGACCATCTTACACAGCTTGTCAGCCAGGGTCCCAGAGTGGTCCTGTGCTTTGGGAACTGAGTCTCAGCAGAGAAAACTCCTTTGTGTTGTGAGCCGTGCTGAGCCTCGATGCTGCCACAGCATCACTCACTGCTAGAGAGAGTATTGCGTGTGAGCAGTCAGCTGCCTGATGATCCAAATGACACAGACTAGCCAACCAGTTATGGCCATCACCTTGGTTTCTCCTCCTGACAACGTTCTGAGTGTCTCTGTGGTTCTTTAGTATACTTTAATCCATCACTGTTAAGTTTTGCTCACACACAACGTTTAGCTGAGGCTGGTACCCTCAAGACACTGTTTCAGTCTGCTGTACCCCAAAGCATAGTTAATTTCCAGCCAGCTTTCACTGTGTGGGACATACCCTCTGAATGAGCCCTACCTATCTTTTGTACTCTTCACAACTTCTTCTTAAGTTTTATCTTCCTTTCACTGGGTCTGGAGAAAATTTGCCTTGGCAAGAGCTGTAGAATTCCCCTGTTAAGCAACTTACACCTAGATGCTTTCCCTAGAGAGAGGGAAACGATGTGCTACACTGTGGAGTTGTGTACCCTTGTAATTATCTCCTTTCATAGCCCCCTTGGTATTCCCTCTTGCTCCCTTGAGATGGCTTCGTGTTACCCTCTGTATTGATGATCTGGGTGAGGGCACTGAGTCCATCAGCAGTAAATTTGCTGATGACACCAAGCTGGGGGCAGGAGTTTCATAGTTTCATAGTTTCATTCAGGGTTGGAAGGGACCACAAGGATCATCCAGCTCCAACCCCCCTGCCATGGGCAGGGACACCCCACACTACATCAGCCTGGCCAGAGCCTCATCCAGCCTGGGCTTAAACACCCCCAGGGACGGAGCCTCGACCACCTCCCTGGACAACCCATTCCAGGGCTTCACCACTCTCATGGGGAAGAACCTCCTCCTCACCTCCAGCCTGAATCTCCCCACCTCCAGCTTCATTCCATTCCCCCTAGTCCTATCACTACCTATCACTACTACTACTACTAGAGTTGATCTGCTGGAGGGTAGAGAGGCTCTGCAGAGGGACCTGGACAGGCTGGACAGATGGGCAGAGGCCAAGGGCAGGAGATTGAACACATCCAAGTGCCAGGTGCTGCACATTGGCCACAACAACCCCAGGCAGTGCTACAGGCTGGGGTCAGAGTGGCTGAGAGCAGCCAGGCAGAGAGGGACCTGGGGGTGCTGGTTGATGGTAGGCTGAACACGAGCCTGCAGTGTGCCCAGGCAGACAGGAGGGCCAATGGCATCCTGGCCTGCATCAGGAAGAGTGTGGCCAGCAGGAGCAGGGAGGTCATTCTGCCCCTGGACACTGCACTGCTCAGGCCACACCTTGAGTCCTGTGTCCAGTTCTGGGCCCCTCAGTTTAGGAAGGAGGTTGAGTTGCTGGAAGGTGTCCAGAGAAGGGCAAGGAGGCTGGGGAGGGGCTTGGAGCACAGCCCTGTGAGGAGAGGCTGAGGGAGCTGGGGTTGCTTAGCCTGGAGAAGAGGAGGCTCAGAGGTGACCTTATTGCTCTCTACAACTCCCTGAAGGGAGGTTGTAGCCAGGCAGAGGTTGGTCTCTTCTCCCAGGCAGCCAGCACCAGAACAAGAGGACACAGTCTCAAGCTGTGCCAGGGGAGGTCTAGGCTGGAGGTTAGGAGGAAGTTCTACACAGAGAGAGTGATTGCCCATTGGAATGAGCTGCCTGGGGAGGTGGTGGAGTCACCATCACTGGAGGTGTTCAGGAGGAGACTTGATGGGGTGCTTGGTGCCATGGGTTAGTTGTTTGGGTGGGTTGGATTGGTTGATGCGTTGGACACGATGATGTTGAAGGTCTCTTCCAACCTGGTCTGGTCTGGTCTATTCTATTCTACCCACAAAGGAGCACGTCCCAGGCACATCTGCATGTGAAGTGTGACAATGATATGCAGCTGAATGCCCAGTTGGGTGACTTGAGGCCCAAGAACTCACACCCCAGTATTTATCCCAGATTAATCCATGCTAGACCTGCATGGCTCATTTGCCTTCACGAGGCAGGACAAGCAGGGGAGGCATTGGTGAGCTTGTGGATCTTCTGAGGATGCTCACAGTGGTCTGACAAAAGACAGGAAGATCTCATTTGTATGAATGAAGTCCTCGAAGCATTCTCACAGGGGTGTGAAAGATTTCCTTTGGCAGGTATTTTCCTTTTAATTATCATGCAATTTGTTTAGGTAATTTGTTAAGGATGTTTTGAAAGGCAAGTCAGAAGTGGAATTATTTCCCTAGTTTAAAAACAGCTTGTTTAGCATTTATGCATGCTGGGCTGGGTCTCCAGATGGTACAGACTGGCAGAGCTCCATTTAATTTTAATGTAGCTAAGCCAACTTCCAGCAGCTGAAAATCTTGTCCAGTAAGCCACATATGATCCCAAGACTTTGGTTCAGTGCTTGTAGGATCTGAAGAGCCAGACTCTGAGGTGATGACAAAAAACTCTTGGCTTGTCCAGAAGGGATCTTGATTTGTCAGCCATCATCAGAGAGCTGAGTAAGCACATGCTGCATGTTGGGATGTGGTAGAGTAGAGTAGAGTAGAGTAGAGTAGAGTAGAGTAGAGTAGAGTAGAGTAGAGTAGAGTAGAGTAGAATAGAATAGACCAAGCTGGAACTAACCTATCACCCAACACCATCTGATCAACTCAACCATGGCACCAAGTGCCTCAGCCAGGCTCTTCCTAAACACCTCCAGTGATGGGGACTCCACCACCTCCCCAGGCAGCACATCCCAATGGCCAGTCTCTCACTCTATGAAAAATTTCTTCCTAACATCCAGACTAAACCTCCCCTGGCACAGCTTGAGACTGTGTCCTCTTGTTCTGCTGCTGGGTGCCTGGGAGAAGAGACCAACCCCCACCTGGCTACAACCTCCCTTCAGGGAGTTGTAGAGAGCAAGAAGGTCTCCCCTGAGCCTCCTCTTCTCCAGGCTAAGCAACCCCAGCTCCCTCAGCCTCTCCTCACAGGGCTGTGCTCCAGACCCCTCCCCAGCTTTGTTGCCCTTCTCTGGACACCTTCCAGCATCTCAACCTCCTTCCTAACCTGAGGGACCCAGAACTGGACACAGGGCTCAAGGTGTGGCCTAACCAGTGCAGTGTACAGGGGCAGAATGACCTCCCTGCTCCTGCTGGCCACACTTCCTGATGCAGGCCAGGATGCCATTGGCCCTCTTGGCTGCCTGGGCACACTGCAGGCTCATGTTCAGCCTACCATCAACCAGCACCCCCAGGTCCCTCTCTGCCTGGCTGCTCTCAGCCACTCTGACCCCAGCCTGTAGCACTGCCTGGGGTTGCTGTGGCCAATGTGCAGAACCTGGCACTTGGATGTGTTCAGTCTCCTGCCCTTGGCCTCTGCCCATCTGTCCAGCCTGTCGAGGTCCCTCTGCAGAGCCTCTCTGGCCTCTAACAGATCAACTCCTGCCCCCAGCCATAGTGGTCTTAGGCTGATGGTTTGACTTGCTGACCATAGACATCTTTTCCAGCTGAAACAATTCTGTGCTTCTATAATTCCCTCTGAATAGGCACTGTGTCTTTCCCCCCCAGTCTCTCTTGTCTTGCTGCTGCTGTTGTCTCTAGATATGTGCTTCTCCCCAGGAAGATCCAAATGATAAGAGGCCAATGAGATAACAGTAGAGTTGTGTATCTTAAGCCTGAGAGTGTAGAGCTTATGAAATGTGCCCTCCCAGCAGATGGATTGGAAGTACAGATGGAGTTAGACCATTTAGATCATGCATGGATCTGGCCTGTACAATGCATCTGCTTTAAGAACCTGTCCAGTGATCACAGAGACACTTGGTCATACATTGAGTTTCAGACACTGGCTGCATGGCAGAGGTCTGGTATCAGGACAATGCCATTCATATTACAAATGTCAGACTCTTCCATGACATTCTGGAGTCTGAAATGAAGCTTTGGAAGAGCAGAAGAGAGGAAACCCTCCGAGGCTGTAGAGTAATCAATGAGATCACACTCAGACTTTTGAAACAATGTGTTTTCCCACTGACACTTACTGCTGCCAAATGTGTGGTGGGTGGCAATGTCTGGCAGCTAAGCACCCATCCAACTGAGGGAGCCCTCCGTCCCACCCAGGCAGGATGGGGGAAGAAAATAGGAAGAAGAGGAGCAAGAAAGCTTGTGAGTCTAAATACAAACACTGATTCAGCTGCTGAGAAACAAAGATGAGAGTGATTCAAAGCAATGTTCCTCTCCCTTGCCTAGTCTCCTTATCACCACAAGCTACAATCAGTCCCTTTGATAAGGCCTGTTTCTTATTCTTTTCTCCAGCTTATCTTTACTCCTTACTCTTCTCCTGTGCTCTGCTGTGGGTTGTCCAAGCGCTGCAGCCCATTTGGGGGACAGCCATCCACTCAGCCAGAGCTGGCTGTGTCTGGCACAGGGCAGCCTCTGACCTCTTCTCATAGAGGTCATTCATAGTATCACAGTATCACAGTATCAGTCAGGGTTGGAAGGGACCACAAGGCTCAGCCAGTTCCAACCCCCCTGCCATGGGCAGGGACACCCCACACTAGATCAGCCTGGCCACAGCCTCAGCCAGCCTGGCCTTAAACACCTCCAGGGACAGGGCCCCAACCACCTCCCTGGACAACCCATTCCAGGGCTTCACCACTCTCATGGAGAAGAACTTCCTCCTCACCTCCAGCCTGAATCTCCCCACCTCCAGCTTCATTCCATTCCCCCTAGTCCTAGCACTCCCTGAGATCCTGAGCAGTCCCTCCCCATCCTTCCTGGAGCCCCCTTCAGATACTGGAGCAGATGCAGATTCCTGCAGCTCTGCCTTCCTCCTCCTCCCTTGCTACCAAAGTTTTGGCAAAGGCACCAGATGGAGCCTGCAAGCTTGCTTCTTAGCTGAGCAGAACACATGACATAGGTCACTGAGTGGTAGGAGTACCTCTACTCACATTATTTATGCACTTTGCTAATTGGCTGTGGCTGGGTATCTTAAGAGACAAGGCATGGAGCTACTCATGTCCTTGACCTGCCTCAGTATGTTGTTATTCTACCTAATGTCATCTTAATCCACTGTATTTCAGTCTTCCACTGAAGGTCAGGGGCAGTCTAGCAGAGGAACACACAGCTGTGTTTGGCAGTGGAGGGGCAGCAGCTTGTCTGGGACGGTGGAGGTGGCAGTGTTGAAGCTGAGCAGCTCCAGGGCAAGGCTGTATCAGGACATAATTTTAAATCTTTAACATGAATGCTGGAATGAAAAAAAACCATAAAGATCTTAATAAGCTTTTGCCATCTCCATCCCCATGGCTGAGAATTGCCACCACTGTAATAACTCCAATTGCTCAGAGACTGAGCTGTTGAATGAGCAGTTGTGATTTAATGAACTTCTCTTGTCTTGGTCTGTTTTCTCCTCCTCTTCTAGCTTTAACAGCTCTCTGCTTAATATGAGAATTGTTCCATTTCATTACTTTTCTCCTATTTTTTCTCTTGAGGTGGAACTAATGCAATGCAAATTGTGATGCCTGTCTCTGATTTTCCTATTAGGCAACTTAAGATTCCATACAGCCTGTGCTGCTGAGTGCAGAGCTAGAAGCAGATTTGAATTGATGATGAAATCCTGGAGCTTGCAGCACCTCAAGGTGGAGGAATTGTTTTTCAAGCAGGTAATGGGGTTCAGTGACACTCAAGTTTTTGCTGGAGGGCTCTCCTCCAGGGTACATCCCATGCACGTCTCAGTCCTGTTCCTTCCACCTGATGCAGCTCCATAGCAGCTCCCAAATAAACCTTCTGCCATGCAACTGAGCACAAAAGCTGCAGCAGTGCAGTGTGAAGCAGTTCACAAGGAGTGGTGTTTGAGGCTGGTAAAATCAAGTGTAGGGAATGGATGAATGAGTTGTATCATGCCAGCAGGACTGGGAAGCTATCTGTTGGCACACACTGGAGAGCTGCAGTTACCTTAGCAATCAGAACAATTTCCTCTTTGAGTGAAGAGGAAGTGCTTTTGAAATTCAGCTCTGCAACATGTGTCTGTGCACTTCTGAGTGTGTGGTCTGTGCAGAGGATGCTTCAAATCGCTGCTTTGGCCAGCCATGGCTGCAGTGCCCATCTCAGCTAGCATATCTGGTCTATTTGTTCCTCACTTCTTGTATTTCACAACATAAAACTTGAAGGAGTTTGCTGGGCTGTTGTGTTCAGTGTCCTGGTTATATACAGGGTGGTTCTCCCCCTGCACACTGCACTGGTTAGGCCACACCTTGAGTCCTGTGTCCAGTTCTGGGGCCCTCAGTTTAGGAAGGAGGTTGACTTGCTGGGAGGTGTCCAGAGAAGGGCAACAAAGTTGGTGAGGGGCTTGGAACACAGCCCTGTGAGGAGAGGCTGAGGGAGCTGGGGCTGCTTAGCCTGGACAGGAGGAGGCTCAGGAGTGACCTTATTGCTCTCTACAACTCCCTGAAGGGAGGTTGTAGCCAGGTGGGGGTTGGACTCTTCTCCCAGGCAGCCAGCACCAGAACAAGAGGACACAGTCCCAGGCTGCACCAGGGGAGGTTTAGGCTGGAGGTTAGGAGGGAGTTCTATACAGAGAGAGTGATTGCCCATTGGAATGGGCTGCCTGGGGAGGTGGTGGAGTCACCATCCCTAGAGGTGTTCAGGAGGAGACTTGCTGGGGTGCTTGGTGCCATGGGTTAGTTGATTAGGTGGTGTTGGATGATAGGTTGGACTCAATGATCTTGAAGGTCTCTTCCACCCTGGTTTCTATTCTATTCTATTCTATTCTATTCTATTCTATTCTATTCTATTCTATTCTATTCTATTCTATTCTATTCTATTCTATCCTATTCCATCCCATCCCATCCCATCCCATCCCATTCCATATCAAGAAGAACCACCTCTGTCTTCTGAACAGGGAGTATCTTTATCCCAGTGCTTTGAAAGCAGGGATGTTCCACAGCCCCATAGTTCTGATGGTTACAGACTGTTCCAAACGCATGCACAGCCAGCCTCTCTCCATGTATAACTCAGTTGTTCTTTTCCTGCAGCAAATAGTAAATATTTCCCTTTCAGAAGTTTTCTTCACTTGCTTAGAAAGCATTGCTGCCCCTCATCTGCCTTTGCTTCACTGCTGGCTGGAGTGAGCTCTGTCTCTGTCCAAGCTGCAGCGGTGATGGTCTTCCTGACAGTTAGCAGAAGTAATCGTTGTGGTTCTGCAGTCACACGTGAATCACCTAGGGGGCCTCTGTCTCCTTCAAAACAAAGTGCCACCTGATGGTGTTTGACAGTGTGTTTTAATTTCCTTTGCTGGCCCAGATCATCACAGAGTTTGGCAATCCCTGTCCTTTCCCTCCATTCTCTGGTGAGAAACAACGTGCTTTGACGATTGATCCTTCTTCTTCTCTTCCCTGCAGCTTTCTCCTTACCTGTTGCAGAGGAATGCCTTCATCAATTTAGGTGTCTGAACTCCTCCTGAAGGCTCATTTCCTTTCTTAGACTGTGGACAGGATGAAAACTTAAGCCCCCCTTGCTAGACTATTCCCCTCACCCCTGCAGTGAAATGCCTGTGAGAAAATGAGGGGCTCAGTGGAATGGGTAGGAGCTATCCTTTTATCAGTCAGGACAGGAAAAGCCTAAGGAGATCTGGAAGTTCAGAAGCAGCAAAACACCTGTAGGATACAGGAATTTACAGCCAACCAAAAGCATTGCTCTGGTTACCATCTCCAGGAAGTAAGTTTTGGGCTGAGCAGCAAGGCCAATAGGAAATCCTCTGGAAGTGTTCAGACCAGGAACATATTTGGTAACTCTGCCTGAAAGTAAAGCCTCAAGGCAAACCTGGCTTGTGAGCACCACATGGAATTGGAGAGAGCCTCAAATAACCATCATGGCTCAGGAAATGTCAGAGGATATACATGCTGCATGGATGAATATCTCAAGTGCCTGGGAGGAGGAAGAGCCTGGTCTTTGAATGGGACAATCCACCTCGTTAGGAGAGCAACCATGATGAGGCAAACTCCTCAGCAAGCCTGTCTGTTCTCATGCTGAAGTCATGAAAGGTTTGGGCTTTCTTCAAAGCACATCTACCTGCCTAGATTGAAAGGGGCAGTCGTGCAATTGCAGAGGAACTGACAGCAGCTCTGTCAGAAGAGCAGGGGTGGTCAAACTTATCAGCTCAAAACGGTACTGCAGGGTGATTCTTCTGTCAGAAGAGCGTGGGGAGGGCTCTTCACTGGGGGAAGGGATTGGATAATTTGGGAAAGCTTCACTTGATTCATCCTGGAGTTGTGCTAGAGACCATTGCTTGTTCCTCTCTTGTGGGAATGAAGAGGATGTGCAACACATGATACTCAGAGATGTCTGAGCAGGTAGAGGGGGAGAGGAAAAGTCTCAGTGGACTGTTTTCCTGTTTGGGTTTTGTATTTCTCCAGTCTCATTTCAACACTCAAGAGACAATCCAGATGCAGGCTTTGTCTCAGAAAGTCCATGTGCTGAATGATATGGAAAGGATCTCTAGTCTGAAACTGCTCATTTACTCTTCCTCTTAGTGTCCACCGATGACAGTGCTCAGAAGGTGTTTGCCAGTTCAACTCTCTGGCTGGCTGAGAAGAGCTGTTCTGATGCTGCATGTGAGGATACTTGTCTTCACAGTGCTCTATCTCTTAGAAGGAGCATTGTCACTACCTGCAGAAGGTTATCTACCCCTCTGCTCAGCCCTGGTGAGACCCCACCTGGAGTACTGCGTCCAGTTCTGGAGCCCCTATTCCAAGAGGGATGTGGAGGTGCTGGAAGGTGTCCAGAGCAGGGCCAGGAGGATGAGCAGAGGGCTGGAGCACCTCTCCTGTGAGGACAGACTGAAGGAGTTGGGGCTGTTCAGTCTGGAGAAGAGAAGGCTCCCAGGTGACCTCATTGTGGCCTTCCAGGATCTGAAGGGGGCTCCAGGAAGGCTGGGGAGGGACTGCTCAGGATGTCAGGTAGTGATAGGACTAGGGGGAATGGAATGAAGCTGGAGGTGGGGAGATTGAGGCTAGATGTGAGGAGGAAGTTCTTCCCCATGAGAGTGGTGAAGCCCTGGAATGGGTTGTCCAGGGAGGTGGTTGAGGCCCATCCCTGGGGGTGTTTAAGCCCAGGCTGGCTGAGGCTGTGGCCAGGCTGATGTAGTGTGGGGTGTCCCTGCCCATGGCAGGGGGGTTGGAACTGGATGATCCTTGTGGTCCCTTCCAACCCTGAATGAAACTATCTATGCCATGAGTTGGGGTTCTTATGAGCTGCAAGGATCAGGAGTATGTTTTGGGAGTGGAGTTTGCAAGATGGGAATGTGGAAGCTGTTCCACAGGGTCCAAACCCAAGAGTCAGGCAGATTTTAAGGGAGAGTGGGCTAAAATACTATGCAAACAGAGTAAGGAGAGCTGAATGCATGCATGTGGCCTCTTCCAAGCCGTGTGCAGTACCTCATGATCCAGACTTTTTCAGCTAAAGTTACAACCCAGCTGAGGGGTTTGTTCTGAGAGGATTTTTAATGCCAGAGCTTCAAAGCAGTACAATGCACCATGGCAATGGGTGTAGGAAGCTACACCCGGGAGAGCATTTTGTGCAGGAGTGATTAGTCTGACAGGCTCTGACTCATGCTGAAACCACTGGGAATACTTGGAGAGGTAACAGGTTGCTAGTATGAGAAAAGTCTCTGGAAGTTGCATCTACTGCCCCATAATTGCTACTTATCTGGGATCATTTTTATGAGTCATGGGTGGCTGTACCACTGGTGAATAATACCTGGTGGTGAGAAACTCCTGCCACGTGACTGTTGTGTCAATAACTTGTGACTCCAGCATCACCTATTTAAACATCTTTGGTGGAATTAAAAATGTGTTTAGGGACATCTGCTCAACAGAAATGATTACTGAGGCACCCTGAGACACACACACACACACACAGAGTTAGTATTTGTGTTAACATTCCATACATTTGATGATCTTAATGCTTTTTGAAAACATGGCCAGGACTCCTGGTCCTTATTGTTTGAAAAGCATACCCTTAAAGTGTGCCCTGATGAAATTCCACCATGACTCATCCTTGGCTCTTGAAAACTTCACAGTGTGATGTCAAGTAGATCCTGAAGAGTGGGGGTTTTCCACCTGAGCCACAGAGGAGTCTGACATGCTGCATACCTGCTGTGGAAGTCAGACATGGAATGGAATGGAATGGAATGGAATGGAATGGAATGGAATGGAATGGGATGGGATGGGATGGGATGGGATGGGATAGAATAGAATAGAATAGAATAGAATAGAATAGAATAGAATAGAATAGAATAGAATAGAATAGAATAGAATAGAATAGAATAGACCAGACCAGACCAGGTTGGAAGAGACCTTTGAGATCATCAAGTCCAACCTATCACCCAGTACCATCTAATCAACACAACCATGGCACCAAGTTCCTCCGCCAGGCTCTTCCTAAACACCTCCAGGGATGCGGACTCCTCCACCTCCCTGGGCAGCACATCCCAATGGCCAATCTCTCTTGCTGGGAAGAACTTCCTAACATCCAGCCTAAACCTCCCCTGGCACAGCTTGAGACTGTGTCCTCTTGTTCTGCTGCTGGTTCCCTGGAGAAGAGACCAACCCCCACCTGGCTACAACCTCCCTTCAGGGAGTTGGAGAGAGCAAGAAGGTCTCCCCTGAGCCTCCTCTTCTGCAGGCTGAGCAACCCCAGCTCCCTCAGCCTCTCCTCACAGGGCTGTGCTCCAGACCCCTCCCCAGCTTTGTTGCCCTTCTCTGGACACCTTCCAGCAAGTCAACCTCCTTCCTAACCTGAGGAGCCCAGAACTGGACACAGGACTCAAGGTGTGTCCTGAGCAGTGCAGTGTACAGGGACAGAATGACCTCCCTGCTCCTGCTGGCCACACTGCTCCTGCTGCAGGCCAGGATGCCATTGGCCCTCTTGGCCAGTAAGCAGAGTAGCCTATAACATGCTTCACGTGCTGCACAGGTCATTTGGTCATATTTTGGTACAAACACATGTGCCCTACATTACTAGAATCATCACCTGCCTCTAGCCATTTCCTCTCTCTTCTCTTCCATACTTCTGCAAGTAAAAAGAATAAAAGGGGGGCTGGTGAGATTGCTCTGAAAAGTAAAAGCCAGCATTTCATTGGGGCTCTGGTTTTGTCCTGGCATTTCATATGAGGTGTCACCAGGTTTTCAGGTCAAAAGTCATGGAAACATCAACATATGAAAGAGACTTTGATCTCCCCTCTTTTGAACCCAAAATAATCTCTGTTTTTTCACTGCAGGGTGAGGTGGCAGGCTGGATTGGATTCTGTCAACATCAAGCATCAGCTGGGATCATTTCCATACCAGGGCCACGTTCTGAAAACCAGTTGTACTCCAAACTGAAAGGAAACAGCAGTGATGTATCTGTGCTGGGATTTCAGAGTGCTGGAGCTGTTAGGTGTCCTGTGAGGGGTCTGGAGCACAGCCCTGTGAGGACAGGCTGAGGGAGCTGGGGTTGCTTAGCCTGCAGAAGAGGAGGCTCAGGGGAGACCTTCTTGCTCTCTGCAACTCCCTGCAGGGAGGTTGTAGCCAGGTGGGGGTTGGTCTCTTCTCCCAGGCAAGCAGCACCAGAACAAGAGGACACAGTCTCAGGCTGTGCCAGGGGAGGTTCAGGCTGGATGTTAGGATGAAATTCTTCATAGAGAGAGAGATTGGCCATTGGGATGTGCTGCCCAGGGAGGTGGTGGAGTCCCCATCCCTGGAGGTGGTTAGGAAGAGCCTGGATGGGGTGCTTGGTGCCATGGTTGAGTTATTAGAAGGTGTTGGGTGATACAGAACACATCTCACTCAGGTGGCTCAGTTGGTACTGCATAAGACCCTTAATGGGAAGGTCTTGAGTTCAAGCCTGCAGTGGGCAGTAGTGTCCTCCCTACTCCAGTCATGGGGTCTGTGGTGGCAGGCTGGACTCGATGATCTTTGAGGTCTCTTGCAACCTCAGGAATGCTGAAGTTCACCATGTCATGCTGTGTACTTCCCTTTCTGTCTCTGAGAAGTGTCACTGAGTTTTGGAGGGAAGGCTGTGAACAATCATTTCCATGATCAGAGCCCAAAGAGAGTCACAAATGATGCTGTGAAGTTTCCTTCTGTTCCCCAGGATGCATTTATCTCACACTCCACCTCACAGACACTGTTTTCAGGCTTCAGGTTTCTCCTAAGCCCATGTGAATGGTGCAAGTTGTGTTTCATGTACCCAGGGACAAGCCACTGCTGTGACTGGCAGTGGGAGAGTCCAGAAGGCCAGAAATGTGCAGGGCCCCTGCAGAGTTACCCCTGTGTACCAGCACAAGACATGGGCTCTCCTTCAGAGAGAAGTTGTGCTGTGTCAGCTATAGAAAGCTACAAGTGAGGTACCACAAAGTGGAATAGAAGGCACCACAGAGGAAAGATCAACCCTTGATTCCATGGGACAACTGCTCTGAAATGTTGGGATACACCTGTACTAGTAAACTACACTGGGACTAAACCACATCCTCTGGCCAGAGCGAGTGGCACAGTGTGGCTCAGCTCCCTGCTTGTCCGTTGAGAATGGGTTTTGCTAGGCCATAGTGCCTGGGAGGAAAAGAGCCACTTCTGTATTTCCACACCTTTGACTTATGAAACTCTTAACCAGCTCTGTGTTTCCCCTCAGTGGATGACCTACTAGGTCCTTACCCTTAGCTGTTGGTGCTGGAGATGCTATCTTGTAGCCCTCCTTTCAATCCCACTTCAGGCAGTGACACATCACTGATCCAGCTGAGATGTGAACTTCTGTGGCCATCTGGTTCTTCAGAAACCTCCTTTCAGGAGAGTCTCTTTTATGCAGTGTGAAAAAGGGACACATTATTACTGATGAATGCATGAGATGGATTTGTACAAGCACACAAAGAATACACTTTGCCCTTTCCAGCTTTGTTTCTAATCCACACACACAAGAAAACAGAACTGTGTGATTTGAATGAATCCTTTTCATGCACACTTTCCTAACAGGCCTCTTCCTTCTGCTCTCCTCCCAGCCTCCTTTCATTCCAGATGATCAGGGAGGAAAAAAAGAACAGATAATTGCCTGTCAAGTTAGGCAATTGTAAACAGAGTTCTCTGCAGTAATATTCTTCTATTACATTGCAAGAACTCAGAAGGATAGAGGGAGATGAATTTGGTGGAGAGAAGGCAAGAAAACAACATGCTGGTGTTGTCCTTTGAGGATAATTGTTGGCAGCCATTGCAGTTCCAACTTTCTTCCTCATCCTGGTTGCAGGTTTTAGTGTTGGTGATAGGTCTGGACTGTGCCATTTGCTTAATTCAAAGACTATCACAGTATCACAGCACATTAGAGGTTGGAAGGGACCCCAGCAGATCATCCTGTCCAACCCCCCTGCCAAAGCAGGAGCACTTGCAGTCCACACAGCAATGCATCCAGATGGGTTTTGGAAGTCTCCAGAGCAGGAGACTCCACAGCCTCTCTGGGCAGCCTGTCCCAGTGCTCCATCACCCTCACTGTAAAGAAGTTTCTCCTCATGTTGAGCTGAAACCTTCTATGTTCAAGTTTGAACCTGTTTTACCTTGTCTTATTCCTGTGCACCACCAAAAAGAGCTTGGCCCCCTCCACTTGACACCCACCCCTCAGATATTTACACACATTGATCAGATCCCTTCTCAGCCTTCTCCTCTCCAGACTAAACAGCCCCAGGGCTCTCAGTCTCTCTTCACAGGGGAGATGCTCAAGTCCCCTAAGCATCCTCCTGGCTCTCCGTTGGATTCTCTCCAGCAGGTCTCTGTCTCTCTTGAACTGAGGAGCCCAAAACTGGACACAGTACTCCAGCTGTGGTCTCAGCAGGGCAGAGTAGAGGGGGAGAAGAACCTCCCTAGGCCTGCTGCACACACTTTTCTTGCTGCACCCCAGGATCCCATTGGCTCTCTTGGCCACCAGGGCACATTGCTGTCCCATGGAGAACTTGCTGCCCACCAGCACTCCAAGGCCTTTCTCTGTGGAGCTGCTTTCCAGCAGGGCAGCTCCTAGCCTGTCCTGGTGCCTGCTGTTATTCCTCCCCAGGTGCAGGAGCCTGCACTTCTCCTTATTGAACTTCATGAGGTTTGCCTGCACCCAGCTCTCAGCCTGTCCAGGTCACGTTGGATGGCTGCACAGCCATCCAGCTGGGAAAGGCTGAGTAGATTCTCATCAGCTGTCTCTTTTGACATCAAGGCATCTTGGTTAGCATCCCATAGCCTTCCAGCAGTGTTGGTACAGAGTATCCTGGCTCCAGCTTGTGTGTTTAACTTTTCAACAGGGTCCAAGATGTTCTCACAGCCTTTTTAACATTTGTGGTAAGGACAAAAGCTTGTCATCACAGTACGCCATGAAAGTAGTTGCACATGAAAGGGGCTGGTAGAGTCTGTGCCTGGCAACAATCAGGAGAAAAGAGAGTGAGCAGGCAGCTAAAGGGGGAAATGCTCCTGCTCTGAAGTGGTAGCCTTGCTCCTTGTGGTGGTAGAGCAGAATGGTGCTGATGCACTGGGTGCATTTATTACCTCTGCAGGCAAAAGCAGCAAGTTTAGACTTGACTGCCTTTCATTTCACATAGGCCAGAGGCACAACACTACTGGAAACTGTTTTAATGCTAGGTGTGTCATAAGGATGGGAGGCATGAGAAAGGGTGTGTTTTGGAAGCCTGTAGTTGGGTAAGGGCCACTGCTGAGCCTCCTTTCCAGACCATAAGTGCTCCTGGCTTGTCATAGAGACTTATGGCCAGCTCCAGATTCGAGCTGCTAATAATGCTATTTCACTCCTTCAGGCTGCTTTACACTTTAATTAAATTGTACTTGCATCCAAAGTTTCACTTCCTGGCATGTGCAGTTTTGTTCAGATTCTTTTGTGAGAGCAGGAAAATTACAGGCCTGCCTCACTACACTTCCAAGGCACCAGCCCAAAGCTCAGCTCAGGCAAGCTCTGGGAGTTAGTGCAACCACAGAAACCTTCAACCCAGGAATGGATTTAGCAGCAGAGAAAGACAGGGAAGAGGAGTGAGCAAAGGGGACTGAGGTGACAATAGTTTCTTTATCAACACTAGGTCACAGGAGAGTAATGGAGTGTAAGAGGAAAGATTAATGGACCATCTACTGCAATACCCTTCTGTCTGCCTGAAATCACATTGCATCCTACAGAGCTTCTGAGCCTTCCCCTCTGTCACCATATCTCTGTCATCTGTAGGAGGGATGCTTAGGTTCTATTCACGAGATCACTCAAGCCCTGGTCACGCTGGTGCAGCCTGTAGGAATTAACTGGAGCAGAGGCAGCAATTTACCTTTGGATGTACACAGAGCAGCATTAGTTTGTGATGAAGTTCAGGAACTGGCAATCAGAGAGTATTTGGGGTTAGTGCCCTAAAAACAGACTCTGTCTCTCATTGCTGTGAGCCATCCTGCCTGGTTTACTCGGTGGGACAATCTGTGGCCCACTCTGCTTTCTGAAACTCCCCAAATCTGGCCTTTTCCACCACTGACCTGTGAAGTGTGTGGCTGAGCCTTAAAACGAGGAACGTGACCAAAACAGCAGAGGAGGCTTTTAATGGCATGGGATTACTCCTAACATGTACTCAGGTTTCCACAGCCTCAGACTTAGGAGTCAGCATTTCTGATTTCAGTCATTTGCAGCCAGATAATGCTATGTCTGTGGGCAGGAGGGATAAATTTAGACCTGAAATGAATGACAGACATGGTAATGAGGTGCAGACAAGGTAAGGGATTGTCAACAATGAGTTGTTTAGGTGGAGATGAACTGGAGGGCACTCCAGGAAAGATGAGGTAAAACACTGCAGTTGGGGGTAGCTATTCCTGTCCCTTTAGGAGATGACAAACAGGAGTTCTGCTCCACAGAATGTGGAAAGTGGCTGGCAAGGCAGTTTCAAGAGATGATTGTGCAAGTGTTGAGGTGCTGGAGTGTGTCCAGAGAAGGGCAACGAAGCTGGGGAGGGGTCTGGAGCACAGCCCTGTGAGGAGAGGCTGAGGGAGCTGGGGTTGCTTAGCCTGGAGAAGAGGAGGCTCAGGGGAGACCTTCTTGCTCTCTACAACTACCTGAAGGGTGGTTGTAGCCAGGAAGGGATTGGCCTCTTCTCCCAGGCAACCAGAACAAGAGGACACAGTCTCAAGCTGTGCCAGGGGAGGTTTAGACTCGAGGTGAGGAGGAAGTTCTTCCCAGAAAGAGAGATTGGCCTTTGGGATGTGCTACCCAGGGAGGTGGTGGAGTCACCATCATTGGAGGTGTTTAGGAGGAGACTTGATAGGGTGCTGGGTGCCATGGGTTAGTTGATTAGATGGTGTTGGATGATAGGTTGGAAAGGATGATCTCAAAGGTCTCTTCCAACCTGGTCTGGTCTGGTCTGGTCTGGTCTGGTCTGGTCTGGTCTATTCTATTCTATTCTATTCTATTCTATTCTATTCTATTCTATTCTATTCTATTCACAAAAGGGAGGTGGTGGAGTCACCATCTCTGGAGGTGTTCAAAACAGGACTGGATGTGGCAGTTGCAGCCATGTTGAGCTGTCAGAAGGTGTTAAGGTATTAGGTAATAGGTTGGACTTGATGATCTCTGAGGTCTTTTCCAAGCTGGTTGATTCTATGATTCTATTCCATGATCAAAGGACTATTATAAATTAAATGGCTGGTGCTCCTAGGAAGGAGGGAAGACAGTTTGGTTCATGAGATGCTTGTCATGTTCTTGAGTGCTGGAGAGAGTGACCAATCCATTGCAGGAGCCAGTTCAGAGGGAATTGCAGATGTTAGGCATTCATAGCAACAGATTTCACATTCACTTGTCTTTCCTCCCTGTGTCTGGTATCATATTCAATCATCTCAAGACCAAGGAACTGATATTATTCCAGCTCAGCTTCAAAGGCTTGGGTGACATTGCTAATCCAGCCAAGAATTTGCCCTCTTCCCTTCCAGGTGAACTTTGAAATGCCGTGGAGGGGATCGTTATTAATAGACCTGAGCTAAAAGGTCGCATAAAAAATGTTCTTCTTCAGAGGAGTAATAATTGAAAGCACCTCAGCTGAGTAATAAACACGAAGAGTGAGCACCCAGCCTCCTGCTTCCTGCTGTGCCACACAGTGTCATTAGCTGACTTTCAGTATTGACACAAAAAGTGAAGAACCATTTACCAATTATCAGAAGGTTTCCCCTCTGAGTGCTCATGCGAGAAGCACGCCAGGTGATGCTGAGATGATTCACCACTTGCCACTACCTGACTCATGCATCCCACTGAGTGGGTGAAGCTGAGAACTTCTTTGTCTTCTGATATGCTGATTTGCTATGACAAAAAAATCACCTTCTGGCATCCAGAGTTTTCACAAATTTGTGTGAGGAAAGGAGGGGGCAGAAAGTCTGAGGAGCAAGGCCCGGCAGGGACGGCCAGGGGCGTAAAGACAGAGACCTGGAGGTGAATCTGCACTTGCTTGCCGTTTGCCCTTGAGGCTCAGAGCCTCTCTTGCACACGTGAGGTGGCACTGAGAAGCCTGGTACAGAAATGAGTCTGAGAACACCTGATGTGGATGTTCTGACAGCCTCACACAACAGAGGCCAAGTTCATTCTCAGTAAAAGGAGGTTGCATGGTTTCTGCTTCGGCTTCTGCTGGATGTGAAGGATGTGAAAGAGAGGATAAGGGAGCTGGGGTTGTTTAGCCTGGAGGAGGCTCAGGGGAGACCTTCTTGCTCTCTACAACTCCCTGAAGGGAGGTTGTAGCCAGGTGGGGGTTGGTCTCTTCTCCAGGGACCCAGTACCAGAACAAGAGGACACAGTCTCAAGCTGCACCAGGGGAGGTTTAGGCTGGAGGTGAGGAGAAAGTTCTTCCCAGCAAGAGGGATTGGCCATTGGGGTGTGCTGCCCAGGGAGGTGGTGGAGTCACCATCCCTGAAGATGTTCAAAAAGGGATTGGACATGGCACTTGAAGCCATGGCTTAGTTAGTCAGGAGGTGTTGGGTGACAGGTTGGACTTGATGATCTTTGAGGTCTTTTCCAACCTTGATTCTATGACTTTTTGGAATGAAGTGTGTGGGTCCAGGAGACACAAAAGTGATGTAGAGACACAAAAGTGATGTAGAGACACAAGGCAATAGCCCAGTGACAGAGGCAGGGCAGTAGGTAGGATCAAAACGTGCCTGGACTGCTCAGGTTCTTGCCCTGCACCAGTAGATATATATTAGAGTGAAGGAGGAGCGAGCTGAATACCCTCGTGGAGCCCCAGAGCTGCAGGAGGGTGCAACAGGCAGGGAGGGGAGACCAGCAGGTTAAGTCAGTGCTAGAAATAACTGAGGAGTAGCAGGTTTCACTGTGTGGGCTGTCCTCCTGCTCACTTCTGGGCTGATGTTACACAACCTGTCACCTGTCAAAAACCCCTGTCTGGAGCAGGAAAGGCTCTTCCTGTAAGCGTTAGCAACATTGCTCCACGAATTCCATCAGCAGAAATGTGCTGCAGAGAATCCACAGCTGGGGAACTTCTGCCTAAGCTCAGTCTGCACTGGCTGAAACTGGGGTAAACCAGAAGCTGCAGTGGGCAGCAGCAGCAATAGGTGCTAGCACTCTGCACTGCAGTGCCTGGCTGGGAGGGGAAGCAAGCTTTGCCATGGAAATGTGGCCACTTTCTGTTTCCTTGTTGGGCTGTTGTTTCTAGGCTCTGGGGAGCAGGGGGGTGGGTTGGTTGGTTGGTTGGGGGGTTGGTTGGTTGGTTGGTTGGTTGGGGGGTTGGTTGGTTGGTGGGGTTGGTTTGTTTGTTTCTGGTTGATTTTGGGGTGGGGTGTTTGCATTTTGGTTTGCTTTTGTTGTTTGTTGGGAGTTTTTATTGAGGGGGTGGAGAAGGTGGTGGTGATAGGATGTAATGAAATAAGGGCAACAAAGCTGGGGAGGGGTCTGGAGCACAGCCCTGTGAGGAGAGGCTGAGGGAGCTGGGGTTGCTTAGCCTGGAGAAGAGGAGGCTCAGGGGAGACCTTCTTGCTCTCTACAACTCCCTGAAGGGAGGTTGTAGCCAGGTGGGAGTTGGTCTCTTCTCCCAGGCAGCCAGCACCAGAACAAGAGGACACAGCCTCAAGCTGTGGCAGGGGAGGATTAGGCTGGATGTTAGGAAGAGGTTCTTCCCAGACAGAGAGATTGGCCATTGGGATGTGCTGCCCAGGGAGGTGGTGGAGTCACCATCCCTGGAGGTGTTTAGGAAGAGCCTGGATGGGGCACTTGGTGCCATGGTTTAGCTGATCAGATGGTGCTGGGTGGGAGGTTGGACTGGATGATCTCCAAGGAGTTTTCCAACCTGGTAAAACAAAAGAAATAAGTATGTCTAATCTATGTCATATTTAGCCACCACAGTTCATGGCTCCACAGAGGGTCCCACAGCCACAGGATGTGGCCTCTGTCCACTAAACTAAGCCTTTTGCCACTGAGGGTCTACTTCTTCCTCTAAACACCGAGAGAGCAATAGGATGTGTAGATCTGTTGGTGCCTGTTTGTGACTCTGTTGATGGTTTCTGAGTGGTGATAATTTGGAACATTATTGCTTTTCTCCATGCATTGGCTTGTAATCCAACAGCTAAAGATATTCCTTCTCACCCTTGTGCAGGGAAGGGCTGCTGCCACAAATGATGCTGGCCCATGGAAGAGTCCTGGGCTTGCTTTCCTGCCTCGCAGAGCATTTCACATGCAGGCTACCCTTTATCACTTTTATGGGAGGCCAGGTGTGTGGGGAGAGGGAATAGCTGGCTCTGAGTGATTGATGTGTTAGAGAATATGACACATTTCCAGGCACAGACATCTCTGGCTTTCAGTGTGACTAATGAGTACTAGAGGCAGTACAACCAGCAACGATGACCAAGTGCTGCAGGTTGGAAGCAAGGAGTTTGAAACCTCACTTTGGGTTTTTCCTTTCTTTCTCCCTTCCTTCTGGAAACACAGGGTAGCTGGTTGGGGGGATACTGCATGCATACAGTCAGGAGTTGATTAATGTTAATTTTAGAGCAAACAGAGCCAGGCCAGGCCGATGTGCCACGCAGCTGAGAGTGCGCTTTCAGTGCGGGACATGGCAGCTGTGGATCTACAGCCCCCAAATGTTATTGGTGAGTAATGATTAGCTGTCTTCATACAGCCAACTTGCTCCAGCAGTGGCTGCCTATCCTCAAAGGCAGCAGTTGGTGCTGACTCTCAGAGCAGGAAGGTTGATCTAAGAGCACCTGCACACCTGGGTGAGCCTGCTTTCCTCACCGGGAGCAGCTGGAGAGCTTCTCCGGGACAGAGAACTGGAACTGTGCAAAAGCAGCAAGGCTGTTTCACAATAACCTGCACACAACTGTGATCACATCTTTGTGCCAGGGACAGCCTCTCAAATTAAGCTTCATCAGAGATGTATGGGCTTTGCTCTGGCAAAGTCTCCACTAGTCCTTTTCATGCTTTGCTTACATCCATGGCTTTGAGGGGTATCATCTTACAAACAGAGTACCACTTGGATGGACTGCTGCAGTCATCTGGTGTGACTTCCACAGCCTAGAGCATGGCATAGTATCACAGTATCAGTCAGGGCTGGAAGGGACCACAAGGATCATCCAGTTCCAAACCCCCTGCCATGGGCAGGGACACCCCACACTACATCAGCCTGGCCAGAGCCTCAGCCAGCCTGGCCTTAAACACCTCCAGGGACAGGGCCCCAACCACCTCCCTGCACAACCCAGTCCAGGGCTTCACCACTCTCCTGGGGAAGAACTTCCTCCTCCCCTCCAGCCTCAATCTCCCCACCTCCAGCTTCATTCCATTCCCCCTAGTCCTATCACTGCCTGAGATCCTGAGCAGTCCCTCCCCAGCCTTCCTGTAGCCCCCTTCAGATCCTGGAAGGCCACAATGAGGTCACCTGGGAGCCTTCTCTTCTCCAGACTGAACAGCCCCAACTCCTTCAGTCTGTCCTCACAGGAGAGGTGCTCATCATGTCATCATTCTAATGTGTGCTGCACCACCTTCAGACTTTTCTGTTGAGCTAGATCACATCTCCTAGGTTCTTCAGATGAGGGAGAGCCCACCATGCCCTTCATTATGATCCTTCCAAGCCTTTGTTTCTCCTCAAGGTAGTATGTACAATGAATCATAGAATCAACAAGGTTGGCAAAGACCTCAGAGATCATCAGATCCAACCTGTCAACCAAGACCTCCTGACTACTAAGCCATGGCACCAAGTGCCACATCCAATCTCCTCTTGAACACCTCCAGGGATGGTGCAGACTCCTTTTGCTAGAACTGAATGAATGGGAGGGAAGTGTAGTCCCTTGGGAGAGACATCTTCTGCTACTTAAGAAACATCTAAGCTAGGGCAGCTTTTCTACAGCCCTCCTGCAGTGAGGAGAGATGATTCATTCAGAAGACTCATCCAACCCATTTTAGATCTTTCTCTTGGAAGATGACTTGTTCTCTGGAGATATCTCTCTGCCTCCATGCATTTCATTTGGACTGGGTGCCTGCATTCCTGGTGGCTATACTTAGGTGAGATGACTCTCACCACCACTGTTATCCAGAGCATCAGCTCTTGAGTCTTCCTTTCTCTACTTTCATAATTCTTTTTGAGGTTTCTCTACCAAAACTGAAGAGTTTTTCATTGTCTCCCTGACACCAGAGCAAACAGATGGTGCTTCCCTCCTCTTCATAACCTTCTCCATCTTACACAACCAAGGGTCAAAGCAGATCCCTCAGACACCACGTCACGCTAGAGCTTGTGTTCAGTTAAACACTTCAGGATTCCATGGGCTCCTGCTCCAGTCATTACTCTCACAAAACATGGAGGTGTTATTTATTCTCCATTTGCACTGAGGCTGCAGCAGGCAAAACCAAAAGAGCCTGGGTTTGGGGGCTTCTGGGGTGTGAAAGAGGGAGAAGGAAGGAAACAGACTGTGATCTTATAATAAAACCAATACCATTTCCCCTGCTGTGCAAAACCCAGCACACATTTTATCAGCTCTTCTTCTGGTGCAAAGCATGCCACACTTGACCAAGGCTTCAATGTGCTGTAGAAACACATCTGATGTAAGGGTTCCTAGCATTCCTGGAACCAGGGAATATGGGAGTAACAGAAGGTTTCCTGCTCCCACTTTCAGAGATTAAATGAGTAGCCTGGGTACTTGAACCAGCCTCGGAATGGAATGGAATGGAATGGAATGGAATGGAATGGAATGGAATGGAATGGAATGGAATGGAATGGAATTAACCAGGTTGGAAAAGATCTCAGAGATCATCAAGTCCAACCTATCACCCAGCACCATCTGATCAACTAAGCCATGGCACCAAGTGCCTCAGCCAGGTTCTTCCTAAACACCTCCAATGATGGTGACTCCACCACCTCCCTGGGCAGCACACTCCAATGGCCAAGTTCACACACAGCAGTGCTCTTCCACATGCTCCCTCTTCTGTTGAGCAAAACTTGGGATGGTTTTGCCTCACTTGCAGCCAAGTGCAAAACAACCAGTCCAAGGTGGCAGAGGCATGAGTGCCCAAGCAGATGCAGCAGGAGAAAAGGGAAGTCACGTAACAGAGTAGAGGTTGGGTTAATGAAGAGAAGGCTTGTAGAGATTCACTGCAAAATACTGGCTCTGGGCAAAGGCAGTATCATGGAGTCACAGAATGATCTGGGCTGGAAGGGACCTCCAAAGGTGGGGGTTGGTCTCTTCTCCCAGGCAACCAGCACCAGAACAAGAGGACACAGTCTCAAGCTGTGCCAGGGAAGGTTCAGGCTGGATGTTAGGAAGTTCTTCCCAGCAAGAGAGATTGGCCATTGGGATGTGCTGCCCAGGGAGGTGGTGGAGTCACCATCCCTGGAGGTGTTTAAGAAGAGACTTGATGGGGTGCTTGGTGCCATGGTTTAGTTGATTAGGTGGTGTTGGGTGATAGGTTGGACTCAATGATCTCAAAGGTCTTTTCCAACTTGGTCAATTCAATTCTATTCTATCCTATCCTATCCTATCCTATCCTATCCTATCCTATCCTATCCTATCCTATCCTATCCTATCCTATCCTATCCTATCCTATCCTATCGAAGGAGACTCCACACACTCTCTGGGCTGCCTGTTCCAGTACTCTGTCACCCTCTCTGTAAAGAAGTTTCTCCTCCTGTTGAGGTGAAATCTTCTATGTTCAAGCTTGAACCTGTGGTTCCTTATTAAACTCACCACTGAAAAGGGCTTGGCCCCCTCCACTCGACACCCACCCCCCAAATATTGATAGCCACTGATCAGATCCCCTCTCAGTATTGTCTCCACAAGACTAAACAGCTCCAGGGCTCTCAGTCTCTCTCTATAGGGGAGATGCTCTTTAGGGTAGCTTGACTGCCTGTATGAAAGCTGTGAAGCTGGCACATGGATTTGCAACTCCAACCCAGCATTGTCTATAGCTTAATCACTTAGAGACAAAGAACATTCCCCCTGGCCTGTCACTGTAGCCTCTTCATAAGTGTTGTATTACAGATTGATGGTTCCAGGTGTTGAGTCCTAATCACCAGAGTGACAGAAGAGCAAAAACCCTGTAGCATTTATTGCCAGTATCTGAACTGGGCAGATGGATTTAGGGCAGTCAGAGCTGCTGGTCTTAAGGAACTCTCTTTCCTTTGTCCCTCACAGGAAGGAATTTGCACATTTGCAGCTGGTCAGCTCACCATCAGTCTTGCAGCCCTCCAGAATACAGAATTAACCAGGTTGGAAATGACCTTTGAGAGCATCAAGCCCAACCTAAACAACAGTGCAGTCCAACATAGGAACAGTCCACAGATGCTTATGATGTCAGGGGAACTGATGGAGAAAGGAAACCAGTGGAGCTGGAAAGGGAACAGCAAGCTTCTGCCTACCAGAAGTCTTCATGGTGAGGCTGGAAAGGGAATGGCAAGCTTCTGCCTACCAGAAGTCTTCATGGTGAGGCTGGAAAGGGAATGGCAAGCTTCTGCCTACCAGAAGTCTTCATGGTGAGGCTGGAAAGGGAATGGCAAGCTTCTGCCTACCAGAAGTCTTCATGGTGAGGCTGGAAAGGGAACAGCAAGCTTCTGCCTACCAGAAGTCTTCATGGTGAGGCTGGAAAGGGAATGGCAAGCTTCTGCCTACCAGAAGTCTTCATGGTGAGGCTGGAAAGGGAACAGCAAGCTTCTGCCTACCAGAAGTCTTCATGGTGAGGCTGGAAAGGGAATGGCAAGCTTCTGCCTACCAGAAGTCTTCATGGTGAGGCCTTTGCCTCGAGTGGAGGTCCTGCCATCTGACCCTTCTGAGCCATGAAGTGAGCTTTAGCCAATGTGTACTTTTGCTCCTGATTTTCACTTGTTTTTAGCTGCTGGCCCCAGGAGAGCAGAGCCAGTGGTTTAGGTTGGAACACTGGGCTCTTTCTTCCACATCTGGTTTTGCTGCTGTCAGATGTCAGCCCTTGCAGCTGAAGTCACCTGGTTAATCACTGCTGGCTGGCTCCCATCTCTCCTGGGCTGGTTGGGGTGCAGGGTGTACAGCAGAGTAATCGCTTGGTTCAAATGCCTGTGCTGGGTCTGGCAGGAGCCATGCAGGCAAGAGCTGCTCCTGCTCAAGGTCCATTGCTGTGTTTGGTTTTTCAGTGACTTGTTTCCCCTGGGTGAGCGCTCTGAAGTGCTGTGCCCATGTCCTGTGGTTTGGTTTCATGCTGTTGGTGCAGGCCAGGCCACTGAGGTTTAAGGATCAACATCTGCAGCCTGACTCAAAGGTGCTGGCTGGGCTAGAGAGTATCAGCTTTGGTTTTTCAAATGGATGATGACTGAGACTTGGATGAAAACCTTCTGTCTTTCACCCCTATCACACTTTTGACCCTCCACCCAGGGAAGAGACCTACAGGGATGTTTGCACCCCCTAGGCTGAAGGAATGTCTTACATGACCGAGATTTGGTCAAGAGAAGTGAGGATTCAGCTGACTGAAGGGCTGGGGCAGTTTCCAATTATGAACTCATTCTGCCCAGATAAAATCATATTGCAAAACCACTTGCAGCTGCCTCCTGAGGCTGGTCACTCTTGGGCTGTGTCTGCAAATAGCCTTTTCCTCGGGTTACTCAGCCCTAATTAGCAAATTCCTGTTAAAAATGGACATATGCAATGCTAGCACCACTGACGTTTGTGTCCAGGCCTGAAGTCCCAAGACATTTGCTGAGGCTTTTCCTGAAGTCCTGTCACTCACTCAGGACTGCTCCCTGCCCTCCCCAGCTCCCCTGGGGAGCCTGGCATGGATTCTCACTTCCAGCCTTGCTGTCTGGGTAAGCCACCCACAGCTAGGGGAGGCTGAGTGGGTTGCATTGCAGCTCTGTAGCTCCTGGGTGTGCAACATGGAAATACTGGGGGGGGTTTATGGTACAGTTGCTTCATTTTTCCTGCAGCTGCTGCTCCTTCAAGTCAAGCCCCAGGCAAGTGATTGGAATCCTCTCCTCAGCCTGTGTGTAAAAATGCCAACTCCAAAGGGCACCTAGGACCTTCTGCTGGCTGCAGCTAGTGGTCAGTAAGTGTATGGGACCTGGGTGTCAGGCTCACACAGTGCTCCTTGTGCTGAAATGCTCTGGCTGATGGCACTTCATCTACTTTCTTATCTTAGAACATCCTTCAGAGAAGGTAACAGTGGAAGATTGAAAGTGCCTGGAGCAGTCTGCAGCACAGGGAGTCTGATTTTCCTTGGCTTCACATACAAAGTAAAAATCTGGCTTTAACCACAATTTCTGTGAGCTGTCCTCTGTGGAGGGGATGTTAACCCCAACAGCTCCTTCCCCTACACCCAGGCAAGGAGAGCAGAGTCCAGCACCCTTACAGAGTGCCACACTGGGCTTTCCCTCCTGTCCTGTGACCCTGTGCAAACAGCACATCTGGCTGAGGGATGCCTTGATCTGCCATCCAGCCTGGGGGGCAAGACCACCCACAGCAAGAGCCTGGGAAAGCATCCAGGGCAGCTACTCCTGGCCTGTATAAAAACTATGTGGAGGGCCTTGCAACTCTTCTGCTGCAAGAGTGTCTGCCACCCAGAACAACCCCTGCTGTGTTAACATCTTCTTTACCTCCTCCTTCCTGCAATCTCTTGCATCCACCACCTTCTCAGTGTTTCACAGTGAGCTAAGAGGAAGAGGAAGTGCAGAAGTGGAGGTGTAGAGAGAGGAAGGGTATAGGAATGGAGAAAAGAGGAACCTGGAAAGTTAGATTAGTTACCTGAGACTACAGATCACTAGAGGGGAAGAGAAGAGGAGAGAAGAGGAGAGGAGAGGAGAGAAGAGGAGAGAAGAGAAGAGAAGAGAAGAGAAGAGAAGAGAAGAGAAGAGAAGAGAAGAGAAGAGAAGAGAAGAGAAGAGAAGAGAAGAGAAGAGAAGAGAAGAGAAGAGAAGAGAAGAGAAGAGAAGAGAAGAGAAGAGAAGAGAAGAGAAGAGAAGAGAAGAGAAGAGAAGAGAAGAGACGAGACGAGACGAGACGAGACGAGACGAGACCAGGTTGGAAGAGACCTTCAAGATCATCAAGTCCAACCTATCATCCAACACTACCTAATCAACTAAACCATGCAACCAAGCACCCCATCAAGTCTCCTCCTGAACACCTCCAGTGATGGTGATAGAGCAGAGTTTTTCCTGGTACTTGGTTTCTGAGCTTAGAGGAGCCCAGCTTGGCTGGCATGCTCACCAGCAGCAGCCTTGGGCACTGGCCATGTCCCAGGCAACTTCCTCCCCATATGTCAGCCCATCATGCCATGTACCCAGGGAAAAGCAGCCTGAGCACTCTGACAGAAATGGCTGCATAGATATTCAGAGGATCAGCCTGTCACTGAGGTGGGTTTTGCCTTGCCCTGACCTAGGGGAAGCCTAGAGTGTATGTGGTGTCAGAGTTGGTCGTTGTGTGGCTCACTGGGAGAAACAGCTTGTTGTGAGACAAAACCTGTCTCATGGTGATGGATACCACATACTGTCCTCTACTGACTATGAAGAAAGCTTTCTCTGGTTCAGCTCTGGAGGTGGTGAGGTGAGTTCTACCTTGTTATGCTACTGACTCCCCCTGCAAGTGTTTCTGCAGTGTTCTGCCTGCCTAGGCTGCGCTCCGGAAGGAAACTCTCTCCCTAATGAACAAACCCCAAGCTCCAGGTCAGTGTCCTGGCTTTGGCTGGGCTAAGGTTCATTTTCTTCCCAAGAAGCTGGGAAGGGCCACACCCAGCACCTCCAGCTGAAGCAGTGCATGGGGTGTTCAGTACCATATAACATCATGCCTGCTGTACAGGAGCAGGGGCTGGCACAGGCAAGCCCAGCAAGCGTCTGGCAGATCATTTTAGTCTGGCAGATACAGCCACAGTTGGCAGCCTCCAGTGACCTGTTCCTCTTTGGTATCACTCTGGTTATAGTTGTTATTATTATTATTGTTATTATTCCTCTTGTTCCTTCATTCTTTACATTGTTCTATCAAACAGCCTGTGGTGTTTTGCATTTTGCTCCCAATTTTCCTTCCTTGCCTGCTGGGGGGCTGGGGGCTGATGGGGTAGTTGTGTGAGCAGCTGCGTGGATGACAGCGAGAGACAAGTGCCCATTTACCTCCAGGAGCTGAACACTTAGCTTGAATGCCCAACTGACATCTGGCACTGCTTTAACAGCTCACTCTCCTTTTCCCAGAATCTGATACTGGCTCCTTGTAATCAGCCCTAGCTGCTCAAAGGAGATGCTTTAGAAAGATCGTCACAGTTGTGGACCAAAGGTATGTTTCTGGGCTGTGAAAAGTGCCAAGGGCTACAACACAGAAGCGCTCACAGAGCCTGCAGCTGTACAGGGACTTTATACAGCTGAGAGATGGCAGCCAACTGGCAATATAAATAGCTCTCTAACTCTAAGCCTACCTAATGAGTGTACAAATTAATTAACTCCTGGAGCAAGGGGGAATCATGCTGGGGAGTGCTGCTAGGTGTAGGGAATGGCGACTCGTAGCTGCCTCATTAGGCAGAGCAGATGTCAGTGGTCTCTGGAGTGCCAACAGAGATTAACCAAGAAGCAGCTCATGTCCTTCTCACTCACTTCTGCAACCTGAATGAGACTTCATGCACATGAAGAGAGTTTGGTGTGGATGGAGCTTGGCTGGTTCCTGGGTACAAGCTAGCAGAGACAGAAGACAGAGCTGAACCCTACAAGGCAGAGAAATTCTGCTGATAAAGACACTGAGAGACAAGAAAGCAGAGGAGAAAACTTGTAGGCCATCCAGAAAGAGGTCAAAAGCCACATACTTTAGTATCAGGCTGTCTCAAATCACTGATCACCCACTTGTGAAAACTCAGGGGAGAAAAAGAAGTCAGGAAAATCAAGAACTGTTTTAGGACAGACCATTGCACCTGGCAAGGAGGTAGTGAACTGTGTCGGCAGCTTGGGCAAGGGAAGAGGAAAACAGATGCTCAAGAGGGCATCTTCGGGACGGTACACCATCCAGACAGCAAGGGTTATGTAGCTAAAAGGATAAGGTTTCAGAGGAGGGAAATGTTTCTGCTAGGCATCAGCACAGCAGCTAAAGACCTGGCCAGCAAGGATGTGAGAGGGAAGAGGCTGCAAAGAGGAAGCCCGCGTGTGGTCGCTTGAGCACAAGGCTTGCGCTGGGATTTTGGAAGCTATGTGCACTGCAGATGGAGCAAACGGCAAGCTGCTATGGACACACAGACCAAACCCATCTGAAAGCATCTAGCTGGCAGATTCTCTCATTTAGACTACTCTTGAATAGCTGTACATCCAAGCCTCCCTTCCCTCCAGCCTGTCAAGTCCACAATATCCACTTAGGCATCTGCATACAATTGTTCTTGTGTTTGTTGAGCTGAAGCCAGGCTAAGCAGCCTTGCTTCTGAGAAAAGTTACTCACAGTCCTGCTCTCAGGCTGCTGACTTGGGTGGTTTGGAGCTAGAGGAAGCAGGACTCGTCTGTGTTGTATCTGAAGCGTTTGTGGAGGCGTCTTGGCTGACACTGAGAGGGTTTGTGCATGAAGAGGGCATCACCTGGGCATGCCCCCTGGCTGCGTGTGCAAGTGCGTGTCTCTGTGGCCACAGGCACGTGGGACACGAGCTGCCTATGTAATTCTTCCCAGAACTGCCCTGCTCATCTGCTCTGTGCAGACAGGGCTGCACAGAGGCCTTTTATTGTGCCTCACAAATATGTGCCCTTGTTGTCTTATCCCCACTGCTTCAGTTTCCAAGAACAGGAGGGATAACAAGCCTTCTATTCTCTCGCTCTCTTCTCTTCCCCCCCCCGCCCCCCTTCTTGGATCTCTTGAGGGTTTTTTCCCTCTTTCAGTTTCCCAAAGAATCTAAAGCATTTTTTGTGGGTCTCCTGCAATGATACCATGTCTAAAGCAGAGTGCTTAGCACACCAGATATGATATTACACACAGGGGCAGCATTTGCTCTAACGATCAGCTTCATCTGAAATACCTCCAACGTGGCCAAGCTGAGGAGCATGCCTGTGCTGCCTGCTCCCCAACACCTTGCTCCCCAACACCTTGATCAACAAAGATTTCATTGCTCTTCCAAAGCTTCTGGGTTTTATTCTTTTGCATACAGTCAATACTGTTGTCTGGGAACTACAAATGAGACCTGAGAACTATGCTTGAAAAATATGATGGAATGGAATGGAATGGAATGGAATGGAATGGAATGGAATGGAATGGAATGGAATGGAATGGAAGAGCATAGCATAGCATAGCATAGCATAGCATAGCATAGCATAGCATAGCATAGCATAGAATTAACCAGGTTGGAAGAGACCTTTGACATCACCAAGTCCAACCTACCATCCAACACCATCTAATCAACTAAACCATGATCACATTGGAGCATTCCATTAAGTAAGTAGTCTTCACTGTTGTATGTCACTTCTCCTCTCTTAATTAAGAGATGTTAATTGAAACATATGGGTCCTTCCCCCCCTTCCTCCCCCCCCCCCCCAAAGTGGCAAGAAGTGTGGGAAATGCAGTGGATGGCCACATGGCACCCAGGAGAAACAGAAAGGTTGCTGATGGTACTGGTGCATAAGGCAAAAGAAAGACAAGGGCCAGTCTTGCCTAATAGTGAATGGCAGAACCAGGGGTAAGCAGAGGGAGGGCAGCCTGCCTCCTAGGAAGTTTGTTTGCTTAAGGAGGAACATGATGAGGTGGTGCACCCCAAAAGCTGTTCTTGATCAGGTGGGAAGTGCTGTTCCTCTGCCAGATTGGTGCAGTGCCTTTGGGGTCCATGAACTTCTATTTCTGGTGTCTGCTCCTGCCTCAGCCCTGCGGTGAGCCCTGTTCTGGTAACGGCAGGCACTGCCAGGCTCTGATCTCTAAACAGACCCTGATTCCCTGGGAGAGAGCAGTGAAGTAAGGGACAGCTGAGAGTAAGTTTTCTTTCAGGACACTGTGCAATATATTTGGACCCCTGCAAAAACATGCAACACAGCTCAAAGCCTGGATGTGTTATTCCAGTTTCCCCCTCTCAACAGCGACTCACAAACTGCTGCAGAAGGCATGTCTGACGACTCAGAGGAGTTTTCTTGAACAGAAGGAAATTCAATCCAGCTTTTGTGTGCCCCAAGGTGGTGCCTCAACAACAGTAGCAGCTCACTGGTTAGGCCACACCTCAAGGTCCAGTTCTGGGCCCCTCAGGTTAGGAAGGAGGTTGACTTGCTGGAACGAGTCCAGAGAAGGACAATGAAGTTGGTGAGGGGTTTGGAACACAGCCCTGTGAGGAGAGGCTGAGGGAGCTGGGGTTGCTTAGCCTGGGGAAGAGGAGACTCAGGGGAGAACTTATTGCTCTCTACAACTACCTGAAGGGAGGTTGTAAACAGGCAGAGGGTTGGTCTCTTCTCCCAGGCAGCCAGCACCAGAACAAGAGGACACAGTCTCAGGCTGCACCAGGGGAGGCTCAGGCTGGAGGTCAGGAGGAAGTTCTACACAGAGAGAGTGATTGCCCATTGGGATGGGCTGCCTGGGGAGGTGGTGGAGTCACCATCACTGGAGGTGTTCAGGAGGAGACTTGATGGGGTGCTTGGTGCCATGGGTTAGTTGATTAGGTG